>NW_015546020.1:110101-113974 GCF_001515605.1 Sinocyclocheilus anshuiensis | reverse complement strand
TTCTGTCACTAAAACAAATTCCTCATATGTGTAAACATACCTGGCAATAAATCTCATTCTGATTCTGATTCTGATTCTGATTAATGAGCAAGGTCTTTTGTTCAGGTACTCAGACTTTCTTTCCAAATACCAATAACACCAAAAGAATTTGCTACAGTTTTGGGAGCTATCCCCTCTGGTTTATGTATGCTTTTTAAAAACTGTAATTACTCCTCAGTATCTACTGCATACTTTCCTAAACCTTGTGAAACTCCAGTTGGTCAAATCGAAAGTCAAAAGCCAAACATTATAAAATACGATCTTTATTTCTTAAGAGTCTGATTTCTGCTCCACCTGTGATTTCCTTTTGGAATAATTTGTTTGTTAACCTTAATTGGAAAAAAATCTGGTCTCTACAGCAAAAATTCTTTCTCACAAACAAAGTGAAAGAAATTTCTTTTAAGCTCATACACAGGTTCTACCCTGTAAAGAAGTTTATACAAAGATTTAAATCTGACATTGAGCTTACATGCTCTTTTTGTTCGAATTCTGAAGAAACTGTGGTACACTTATTTTGGTCATGTCACTACACTCAGAAGGTTTGGGGTGATATTGGTGTGTTTTTCAAGTGTAAGATTTTGCCAGGTTTCTCAATACATATGAAAAACATTATATTTGGGTATTATGACTCCGACCCCTCAAACGAAAATATCTGTTTTGTTATTAATTAAATTTTTTTCCTAAGCAAATTTCACATTCACAAATGCAAATTTTCCAACTGTAAACCTGTCTTCTCTGTCTTCCTAAAAGAAATAGAAAATTATTTGAATGTAATTTCAGTATCTACTAATAAGAAAGCTATAAGGACTGTTAGGATTTGCTCTGCCTTTGATCTCTTCATGTAATCATGTTTAGATGATGGCCCTCTTATCTTTATTTTTATGTTATTCTTTTTGTGGTTTGTTTCCATTTTATTTTTGTGGTTGATATTATGTGATGTGTGTTTATTCTTTGTATGTTGTACTCCGTTCTCTGTAAAAAAAATAAAAAAAAATTAATGAATAATTCAAATATCTCGTTACTATTTTTACTTTTTTTTTTTTTGGGCCGCTGTGCCAAGGTTGTGTTTGCATGCAGTAATAGCCTACAGCGGCATTTTAATGTCACGCTGAAAAATAACTAACTAAATAAATAAGATTAACGTCATAATATTTTAAGAATAAAGTCCAAATCACGATAATAAAATCATATTATATTGCGTGAAGTTAACGTGAAAATTACACCTACACTCTGCCAAAAAGTCTGCATCCAATCCAAAGGCGGATCGCAAACTACAGAACCACATTACGCCATCTGCTGTTTGCATAGACCAGAGACCTCCTTTTCCGTATTTATCAGCGTCAGTAAAGTTTAATGTATACATTTGAATTGTTCAGTATATTTGGAGAACAAAAAATAAAAGTTTAATGAAGACATAAAATAGCCTACAAAAAAGATAAATAATTTGCAACAATACAAATCTCAGGTTTGAGTTTGTGTTGTTTGTGGTGAATGTCTTTTGCTCCTCCACCTTCTACACAAAACAGATTTTGTCAAAGATTGCAATTGCTAGTAATATCAAACCTTCTAAATATATCAAGGTGTTTTCCGTACTAATGTGCCCTACTGCCATAAAGGGGAAAGCTGAACACATATAGCCTACCAATCTTAAAATATCACTCTGGAGGAACAATGCAGAAACTGTTGTTAGACTTCATTTCTAAATATGTCTATATGAGAAGGTATACAGACTCTGAAGGCAAGTGCACCTTCACACAGAACCACTTTAGGACAGACTGGCATTACTCTCATCTTCAGTGTGACATTTTCAATTGTGCCAATACCCAGTTGATATAACATTTATGTTGTGTTTTTTGTAAGTCTTAGACAAAATCGAAGACTTATTATTTAAAAACTCGTCTGATGTTCAAACTGCTGAAGAAAACGATTCACCCAATCTTATTCCAGTTGTGCTTGTGGTGTCTAGTTGGTAAGTGTTTTATTGTGTCAGCTCATACAGAATCAATGAGAAGATTTAGCAAGTGCTGTTAATGTCATAAATAATGATGATTGTAAATCAATTAATGTTACTAACAACTCAAGTAAGCAAAACAAATGTTTACCTTTATCTTTCTCATATAAAAATGTTAACTTATTTCGATTATGCATTTAAATTAGTGTTAAAGCGTTGTTGCAATTATTTTTAGTAATATCAAATTTGTTTAAAGCAATTATGTCAGTGATGGAGGGAGATTCTGTCACTCTAAACATACAGAGAGATGATGAGATCAAGTGGCGGTTTGGACAAAATATTCTCTTGTAGCTGAAATCAGACAGAACAATAAGAACACATTTTATGATGATGATGCTGCTGCTGGGAGATTCAGAGACAGACTGCAGCTGGATCATCATACTGGATCTCTGAGCATCACAAACACCAGAACCACAGACTCTGGACTTTATAATGTAACCAGCACTAAAACAAGGACCTCACTCAACACATTCAATCTTACTGTGTATGGTGAGTATGTTGGTATAATCATCTTTTATTACACGGCTCTGTGGAATACTTGATTCTTACCAGTTTTCTTTAAAAGGTGTACAGACAGTAGGCTCTCCTAAAGAACCTGCTGGAGCGCCAACTAGTGAATGAACCTGGAAAAGCAACAATAACATATTATTTTACAGTGTCAAAGTACATAAATGTGGAATAATTTTAACTAAAAAAAAAAACTAACCATTTCATCCTTATTTGCAACCCTCAAACTGAGCTTGGCGACCCCTTGTAAATCTTTTTTCCTAGGTTGGGAACTACAACATCATCCTGAAAGCATCCAAAAAGAATCAGGTAAAATATAATATATTGAAATATTTGCAGTTTAATATGTTGCTTGTGAATACTTTAATTTGATCAGACTACACATTTACGTATGAATGGTCTTTAAAAAAAGATCCCTTGTGTTTCTAGACAAGTGCAGTTACAGCAGGGGCGAATATAGGCCATGCAAACCAGACCATGAAGCATGAAAATACACATACAAGAACAAACACAGAACAGGATCAGGCAGTGAGCACGTAACTAAATCTGTGACAAAATAATTATTAATATAATATCGCTTTTTAAATGTACTTTTAAAAAAAGGGAAGTTTCCACATACTGTATCAGTTTGTAAGACCTTTGATCTTGTAAAATAGCATGTTGTTTTTCCATGTTCGGTCACTAGT
Organism: Sinocyclocheilus anshuiensis; assembly: GCF_001515605.1. NCBI lineage: Eukaryota > Metazoa > Chordata > Actinopteri > Cypriniformes > Cyprinidae > Sinocyclocheilus > Sinocyclocheilus anshuiensis. The sequence goes on along the minus strand of NW_015546020.1, from coordinate 110,731 downwards.
TGGCACTCCAGCAGGGTCTTTAGGAGAGACGTACTGTCTGTACACCATTAAACTGAGTTCAAATGACTTAAAAATTATTCTTGCATTTAGATTGATAATAAATTCATATAATAATAATGAGATAATAACAATATCCCGTGATGATCTCTGTGTGTGTGATGTTTGACCTTTCATCTCAATCATTCACACAGTGACTTTCAGGATCACATTAAACTAGAGATGCACCGATTGCAATTTTCTTGGCCAATTCCGATTTCCAATTTTTCGTTAGTGTGATCTGCCGATATCGATTTTTGCCGGTTCCTATTTTCTTTCTAAGAACTATAATTGACAGCATATACAAACAAAAATCTACTTTTCTTCAACGCAAAGTTTTATTTAAATAAAAAACACAAGTACGAAGTCCGTAATAAAATAAGAACAAACAAAAAAAAAGGCAAACAACAGCACAAATAAATGCAATAGAATAAAGAGAGCTATGAAACTAAGTTTTTCAGGTTAAGTAAGTTTTTATTCAGGTAAGAAATACTACAGAAATTAATCAAATGTAAAATAACACATCCAGTGTTTTAGATTTGATTAGCCTACTTTAATTTCTGTAGTCTTCATTGTAAAAATTAAATACAGATT
>NW_015546020.1:100811-109493 GCF_001515605.1 Sinocyclocheilus anshuiensis | reverse complement strand
ACAAGCCGCGCTCAGTCTCAAACAGCTTGTGAGCCACAAATACCAAAATGAGTGGCTAACTGTGCTAAAATGTTCAAATACATACAAAATTATGTCAAAATGCCCATCTTGGCGAGTATCCAGTTAAAGGCAGTCAGTTTTGGAATGTTAAATAGTTGAGAAAGAGAACGCATGTTGTGTATATTGGGTGTTAATTACATTACATTACATACACAGTATATTGGGTCCGTGGATAAACTCTTAAAGGGACCGCAGTCCAATATTTCTGCTGCTGTCTGTCATGTTAATCAAAGAACAAAAGACAAAGAAAATCACTTTCTGCTCTTGACTGAATACGTTTTATAACTTTAATGGTAAGCATTAATCTGCATTTAATTTTTACAATGAAGACTACAGAAATTAAAATCAAATGTAAAAGAACACTGAATGTGTTATTTTACATTTGATTACTTTAATTTCTGTAGTCTTCATTGTAAAAATTAAATACAGATTAATGCTTACCATTGAAGTTATAAAACGTATTCAGTCAAGAGCAGAAAGTGATTTTCTTTGTCTTTTGTTCTTTGATTAACATGACAGACAGCAGCAGAAATATTGGACTGCGGTCCCTTTAAGAGTTTTTCCATGGACCCAATATACTGTTACACAACATGCGTTCTCTTTCTCAACTATTTAACGGTCCAAAACTGACGGTGTTTAACTGGATACTCGCCAAGACAGGCATTTTGACACAAATTTGTATGTATTTGAACGTTTTAGCGCAGTTAGCCACTCATTTTGGTATTTGTGGCTCACAAGCTGTTTGAGACTGAGTGCGGATTGTGCGCTCCACTGGTGCGCGGCCGACGTTATTGCCTGTGCCGCCGGTAACAAAATGGATCGGAAAGAAGTGAGACTGACCGACAAATCGGCCGATTCCGATCCCTGGCCGATTGATCGGTGCATCTCTACATTAAACACAACTGTATTCTGTAATCATTAAAAATGTTATATATCAACAAAATACGATTAGGCCTATGTTTTAAAAAGCATATTTGGATGTCATTGTTCACTATTAAAAAAAAAAAAAACATGAATTTGCACTGGTCAATTTTATGCTTTTATGCTTTACCTTTCGCACACACATTCACATACAAATTAGCAGAAATATCTGCACCTTTTTATATTTTGTCTCCTGAGTGCTTCCGTTTCCCATGAGACTGAGATGTTTTATCATTATTTGTTTTAGCAGAAGCTCATTAAACCACATTGTGTTTAAAGGTTAAAGTGCCTCTACACTTGCAGTTCTTCTCATTTGCTCTCAACTGATCAATTGCTGCCATACAGTATTCACACAAAATACATGTTTTGTTGATATGAATCATTCAGATCGTTGTACTGAACTTATCTTTTGCTCTGCTCTTTTCATGTGGACATTCAGTGACTGACGCAGCTGATGGCGGTGGTTTAGTTGCTCTGTAGAGTTTGATTATGGTTTGTAGGCAGCGTAGAAACTAAGACTGAACCAAACAATAAATGTAACAATATAGAGATACTTGATTAGGCCAAACATCTGTGGATCGTGGGGTTCAACAGCCATAAATGCTAAAATGTGATGAGACATGAAGATCAAGCTAATGTAAACTAGCTTGTGTCGAGTGGAATAAACTGAAGAACTGACTAACGTTCACACATTTATTTTTGTGACTGCGCGACTGTGGTAAGTTGTTTTTCAACCACTCCAGTGGTCAACATCTTCCTAGAACTGTTTAACAGCAGGTCTTTAACAGAAACAAAAGTAAAAAAATCTCTCTGTTGGGTCTTTAGTGGGGTTTGTTAACTATCGTCACTTTCAGTAGTAGATGTGGTTCTTAAACGAGCATTAATAATATCCATCGAATTCAGATTTTGCTGGAATCTTCAACAATATGAAGAGCACTTTCAAAATCGTTTTGTTTTTGCTGATAATGTGTGGTAAGTGCATAAAAATGATTTTAGTACTTTCGTTTTCACTTTGACATCGTTCATTTGTTTACAGGCTGATGTTGTATTTTTTTTCCTCAAGTTTCTTTCCAAATTAGTTCCAGATCGGAAGATGCCAATAATATCATACCGATTTCTGTCATTTTATCAAACAGTATGGAATGTGATAACAAGGTCACAGGAACAATTTCTAAAATGGTGAATCATAAAATGTTAAAAAAAGAAACGCTAAATAATTACAAGTAAATAATTAATTACAATAAATAATTACAGTTTTTCATTGTAGAAGTTAATGGAACATACAGGAATGTAATAAAAAAAAAAAATCAAACCACTTAAACCAAAGATAAATGTTAATGTTGACTTCATTATATCCATTGCAATATAAGAAAACTAATTTTAGGGTCAAAAATGATCAAAGACTTCTGCTTTCCTGTCCCAAATCTATCTTCCATAATAAAAGGTCCATTTGGAATTCCCGAAGGCACAGAGGTGCTGATAGTGATCAAGGCCTGTGGGCCAACATGTGTATACATCGGGGGTCTGCTAATTATCACACCTTTTGCACGGTGGGGAAAGCTGTAATTTGCTGATCGGTCAGTTTGAATGTCTCATATTTGGTTTTTAGTCACATGGTCAAGGAAGGGATCTTTTCTTGGCTGGCGATCTTGCTTTCTTTGCTGGGGCCCCTTTCTTGGGGCTCTGCTCTCTCTCCCTCTGTCTTTCTCTCTCTCGCTCTCTCAGGTAATATTTGACACATGCTGGGTACATTTAACTGTTTATGATTTACCATCCTTCATCTATTTTGTAACCAATTCAAGTGTAATCATAAAATTCTGTTATTAAACCATTTCAGTTATAAATCATGTGCTAACTAGTCTTGATTCAAGGTTAATATTGAAGTGCTACCTATTGCAATACAGTATAGTCACTCAATATCAACGCTCTCCCACATATTTAGCTATTCTAACTGTGCTTATTTCCATCGTTGGTATAAGTGGCAGTGGGTGGCAATAGACAAGAAATGTACAGTTTCATGCCATCGTGCTGACAACGTTTCTTTAGTCATTCGGCAACCCTACAGCCTGAACCACTGTAGGGAAACCATCCTGACAAAATCAATATAATTTCTGTCTTTTTTAATTTATGAGTTTAATATTTTATCTGATATGTTGATGAAAGATGGGATGGAGAGATGAAAATGTACTAAATTGTAGGAATGAACCAACAAATTAAGATATGTGAACCAGGTGCTTTTAATTTTAATGCTCTGTCCATTTGTTTATCTGTCCATAAGTAACATCAGATGTAAAGATATCAAACAGAAACTATATGAGTAAAGTTTGAGAACAAACTTTGAAGTTGGCTTGAGAATGCCTACCCTGAAAGTTTGAAGCAGCTGTAAAAGTTCGAAGTTTCAAAGTTTAAATAGATTAGATAGCTGTTGATAGCATGTTGCTAGCATGTTTTAGTATGATTAGCTTGTTAGCATGTTGCTAACATGTTGTTAGCATCTTTTTAGCATGATTTAACATATTGCTAACATGAATGAAAAAAAAACAACTAAAACCAAGTAAAACCAGCTGATTTAATAAAAATAAAAAACAGCTTAAAACCTCTGCATTTAACCCATCCAAGTGCACACACACAGCAGTGAGTAGTGAACAAACACACACATACACCGTGAACACACGGGGAAGAAGTGGGCAACCATTTTTGCTGCGGCGCCCGGGGAGCAGTTGGGGGTGCCTTGCTCAAGGGTCTCATCTCAGTCGTGGTATTGAGGGTGGAAGAGAGCGTACATCCACTCCCCCACCTGCAATCCCTGCCAGTACCGAGACTCGAACCCATGACCTTACAAGTCCGACTCTCTAGCCATTAGGCCACGACTGCCCCCTTAATAATCAATAGCTAACCTTTGTAGCTGGTAGCATTGTATCACAGCCTGTCTCACGTTACTGCCTCTTTAGGATGTTTTTTTGTATTTCTCATTTGTAGGTAAATTTGCTAATGAATGTAAAAGTACCACATCCTTATATTCTTCATCCAATAACAGAGAATTTTCTTTCTTTACTTGGTTAATTTACACTGCATCAGACAAGACTAAATTATCTCAGTTAGATCTGTTCACTGGCATTAGCAGCAATGTTATATGAGTTTATTCTCTTCTGAATGGTGTTTATTCTGTTTGTTCTGCAGGTGTATTTGGTGCTGATGCAGATGACTTGAAGACAGTGATGGAGGGAGAATCTGTCACTCTAAACCCTGATCTCACTCACATACAGACATTTGATCTGATAGAGTGGAGGTTTGGAGATTCAGTCATTGCTCAAACTGATGGAAATGACATCTCCTATCCCAGTCACACTGAGATTTTCAGAGGCAGACTGCAGCTGGATCAGTCTGGATCTCTCACCATAAAGAACATTAGAACCAAACACTCTGGACTTTATAAACTACATATCGACCACAGCACTGGGACCTTAAATCAGAAATTCAGTGTTACTGTCTATGGTGAGGATATATTTATTTTTTAATAATTAGATCAAGTATCATCACAGATATCATCACAGCTGTGATTGGGCTGCAGGTGATCACATGACTGATATTCAGAACATCAGCATGATATTGATTTTATACTACAGTTCTAGGAAGAAATCTATATCAAGTGACTTTGATTTGATACAGAATATAGCCAGAAATTTTTAGGTTCATTCCACCAGTAACAGTATTGAAATATTTCAAAGCAGGATTCATTCTCAAGAATTAGGAATTTTAACAATAAAATGAGGATTCAAACAATAAAATGTCCCTGTGTTGTGATATGAAACAAGACGCCTCATGGCCAATCAAATTGGTCAACTACATGCAACTTTTCTACATGTCAGACTGATACTATACTTTTATGATTTATGTAGTAACCATGAGATGAACTAATCAGCTGTGAAGCTCCATATTCTATTGCCAGTAACTTTGTTTAATATGTTTAATCTCTGTCTCTGAATTTATTTCTTGTAGAGTCTCCTTATGTCTGTGATTGCTTATAAAGCTGAAATGATCGTATCAGTGATGGAGGGAGATTCTGTCACTCTTCAGACTAATGTTACTGAAATACAAGGAAATGAGCTGATAGTGTGGCGGTTTGGAGATGAAGGAAAACTCATAGCTAAAGCTGATATAGAAGCCAAGAGCTTACCAATTTATTATGACGAGAGATTCAGAAACAGATTGAAACTGGATCATCAGACTGGATCTCTGACCACCACAAACACCAGAACCACAGATGCTGGACTTTATACAGTGAAGATCAGCAGCAACAAACAGACTTTATACAAGCGATTCACTGTTACTGTCAGTGGTGAGTAACTCGAGTTTTTTGAAGTAATGATTGTTTATCAGCTGTCTGTGAATAATTCAGATGATCTGACGATAATATTATGAGGAATCAAACCTTCCTTTAAAATAAGAAACTTCAGTGTACACTGACGTCATACAGTAACTGTAACTATAACTGTGATAATAACTGCTGTAAGGCATCTGATGATCTTAAAATAATTGTAATTTAAAATGTAAGCTTCATCTCTGTTTCTATTTTTTGTATGTACTATAAGTATCATAATTATTAACATAAAGACCTACATAAAAGATCTTCAGGTTATATAGTGCTACTGTTTCTAGTGTTTGTTATAGATCAGACACACATTCACACTAATTAGTGTCTGTATTTATCATTACTTTATCTTTAAGGTACATCAATGACACTGTATACTTTTTTTTGTTTTTTAACTTTGCTCATGTGTTCTCACACAAGACTCCATCCACTGCTGTGGTTTTACTGAAGCTGTAATCCGATTGGCCCTCTCTGCTTTGGTGGGCGTCGCCAGTGTTTCTGTGCTGGTTTATGACATCAGATCCAGGAGTCTTCAACCGAAGAACAGCATGTGGAAATCACCAACAAACACGGTTTAATCTGATGTTCTTGAATGACTGCTTTGAGTATACAGTATAAGTCATCCTTTGAGTAGGCTAAATATCATTTATGAATAAATGTCAAGTGATCATGAATTTATTTTACTCCATTACAGAAGCTACTTTGTTTAAATAATTGTGAACATTTTAGTGTTTGTTTTCACTTCAGCTGTGTTTGTATATTACTTTTCACAATGTAAATGGTCCTAAAGCAGCTTAATAAATAATAGTCCCTCATAAAGCCATTGTATTATTGTACGATAAGTTGCACAGGTCATGTGAAAGAATTGGTGAGAAAACAATCAGAGTAAAAAGATATAGTTGAGACTTTTAGCACAGCTAAGCCTGTAGATGTTTTATTGTCACATTTTTATTGTGAATGCAATGTGTATAAAAGGCTCCTGGAGAAATGAAGTCTTTTATTGAGGGACTCCTATTTTGATAGTTTGTAGAGCGTATTTCCAGGAGCATCCAGTAGGAGGCATTATTGTACAAGTTTACTGCCTGCTGCCTCATTGTATTATTACTGAGAGAACGGCAGCTGCGCACTTAGTTCCCTCTCGAGCTTTCACGAGACATCACGGAGACATTTCTCCGTTATGGGAACTCCTTCCCGTCCAACCTTTCTGAAGTCCTATTGGCTTACGCCAGTCCAAATGACTGGCCAATTGTCGCGAAGTATGCAAATCGCATGCAAATACTGACGAGCTCGAGTGGCAGTATAAAATGCGGTGCACGCGACAATACGTCTGAATCTTCTACTTCACCTGCTGAATTCACTATGGCAACAATCTGCAAGATCTGCACGGGACCAATCGAGCCGCCAGATCAACATGACCACTGCGTCGCCTGCCTGGGCCTGGCCCACGCCATGGCGGCGCTGGACGAGTCCGGCTGCGGGCATTGCGCGGACCTACCGGCCCGCGTGCTCCGGACCCGCCGCGATGTGGCCAAAAGGGTCGAGAAGGGTCTGGCTGCAGCTGGCGCTTGCACTTCCGCTAGCGACGTCACTTGCAGTCTTTATTATTCTCGTGGCCTATTTGGGGTGAGGCCCACTGCCGCCAGCGTGCCGCTGGTGGGCCCTCCCGATGACGGGAGCGTCGTCTTGCCGCTCCCCCAACCCCAATGGTCGCCCCGTTCCCCGGCCCCCTTCCCCGAGGACTGCTTCCACCCTCCTTCCAACATCGCATAGTTTGTGTCCTTTGGCCAGGAGGAGGGGGATGACACGATGTCCATCTCTGCCTCGGAGAGGGAAGATTGGGCGGGATCGGAGTCCAATCAGTTGGAAGGCATGGGGACCCCAGACCTCCAGGAGGAGTTCATGAGGGTTCTGTCGAAGGCTGTCCAGGAGTTGGATCTTACCTGGAGTCCTCCAGAGGAGCCTGCGAGGAGTAAGCTCGACTCCTGGTATTTCAGGTCCTTCCAGAAAGCTGACTCGAGGGCGTCGGTCCCCTTCTTCCCTGACGTACATGAGCAGCTGGTGAAAACATGGTCTGCGCCCCAATCAGCGCGTGTCCACTCTGCCACACAGGCCATTTTTTCCCACGTGGATGGGGCGGAGGCCCACGGGTATGTGTGCTCTTCCCCCGTCGAGGAGACCGTCGCTACGCACCTGTGTCCTGCAGCGGCCAAGACCCTAGGCTCGGACATCAGCCTCCCCTCGAAGCTGTGCATGACCACCGCCCACCTCGCCAATAAAGCATATGCGTCTGATGGCGAGGCGGCTTCTGCGCTGCACGCCATGGCGGTGCTGCAGGTTTTTCAGGCGAAGCTCCTGCAGGCGGCGGAGGGCGGAGCCCTCACGGTGGAGGCCGTTAAGGATCTGTGCGCGGCGACGGACTTCACGCTGATGGCGACGATGCGAGCAGCCCAGGCCGTGGGTAAGGCCATGGGTTTTATGGTCATCCTTCAGAGGCACCTATGGTTAATATGGCTGACCTCAAGGATGCTGACCATAAAGTGCTGCTGAACGCTCTTGTGACTCCCTCCGGCCTCTTCGGTGATGCCGTGGAGTCCATTATTGAGCGCTTCGCGGAAGCTCAAAAGCGTGCCAAAGCCATGAGTCACGTGATGCCAAGGCGCGCTTTCCAGCAGCAGACGGCGAGATCCAGATCCTCGTCGGCACCTGGCTCTTCCCTTAACCCCATGCCAGCGACCGCAACGGTGTCTGCTACCGCTCCTCGCCAGGAGCCGGATGGCCGTAGGAAGGCGTGGGGTCCCGGGAGGAAACGCGACGGCCAGCGGAGGAGCCTGCGATGTGACTCTTGCCCGCTGCCGGCTGCTAAGCCGTCGTCCTGACAGTCTGAAGAGAGGAGGAGAGTGCGTGAGCGGCCCGGGTCCCAAGCGCCACAAGTTCATGTGTTGGAATGTTTGTGTGTTGGATGTTCATTCAATAAAAATGCATACATTCTCACAAAAAGAGCTTTTTTCTCCTCACTCGGTCAATGCGGTGCCGCTCACCCCGCCTCAAAGCAGTGCAGAGCCGCCGCCCACACAGGTTATAGTCGAGCAGCACTCGCTGGCGCATTCAACGACCAAGCTGCTAAAGTAGCTATGTCAGTTCTTGAGCACATGGGAAGTTATTCAGGGAATCTCGCGCTGGCTACTAGGTATGATAGAGCGTGGGTATACCCTTCAATTCAGATGCAGACCACCCCGTTTCAATGGCGTGGTGCAGTCTCTAACATTGCCTCGAAATGCCCTGGTTCTGAGACAAGAGGTATGCAGTCTGCTCGAAAAAGGAGCGATAGA
>NW_015546020.1:99726-100375 GCF_001515605.1 Sinocyclocheilus anshuiensis | reverse complement strand
TTTCCTCCTCACTCAGTCAATGCGGTGCCGCTCGCCCCGCCTCAGAGCAGTGCAGAGCCGCCGCCCACACACTCGCCGGCGCATCCAACGACCAAGCCGCTAAAGCCGCTATGTCAGTTCCTGAGCGTGTGGGAAGTTATTCCGGGAATCTCGCGCTGGCTACTCGGTGTGATAGAGCGTGGGTATACCCTTCAATTCAGACGCAGACCACCCCGTTTCAATGGCGTGGTGCAGTCTCTAACATTGCCTCGAAATGCCCTGGTTCTGAGACAAGAGGTATGCAGTCTGCTCGAAAAAGGAGCAATAGAGAGAGTCCCTCCGAGCGAGCTGGAGAGCGGGTTTTACAGCCGCTATTTCATGGTACCCAAAAGAGACGGGGACTCCGCCCGATTCTAGATCTCAGGCCCATCAACAGAGCGCTTTGCAAGCGTCCATTCAGGATGATAACGCTGAAACAGATCCTGGCGCAAATTGAATCGTAGCCTCTCTCACGGCGGAATTGAATATCGTTCCCATAACGGAGAAATGTCTCCATGATGTCTCGTGAAAGCTCGAGAGGGAACGTCTCCGGTTACTATGGTAACCTCGGTTCCCTGAGAGCGGGAACGAGACATCACGGAGACATTTCTCCGTTATGGGAACTCCTTCC
>NW_015546020.1:92110-94967 GCF_001515605.1 Sinocyclocheilus anshuiensis | reverse complement strand
GAGCGCTTCGCGGAAGCTCAAATGCGTGCCAAAGCCATGAGTCACGTGATGCCAAGGCGCGCTTTCCAGCAGCAGACGGCGAGATCCAGATCCTCGTCGGCACCTGGCTCTTCCCTTAACCCCATGCCAGCGACCGCAACGGTGTCTGCTACCGCTCCTCGCCAGGAGCCGGATGGCCGTAGGAAGGCGTGGGGTCCCGGGAGGAAACGCGACGGCCAGCGGAGGAGCCTGCGATGTGACTCTTGCCCGCTGCCGGCTGCTAAGCCGTCGTCCTGACAGTCTGAAGAGAGGAGGAGAGTGCGTGAGCGGCCCGGGTCCCAAGCGCCACAAGTTCATGTGTTGGAATGTTTGTGTGTTGGATGTTCATTTGCATACATTGCATACATTCTCACAAAAAGAGCCTTTTACTCCTCACTCAGTCAATGCGGTGCCGCTCGCAAGCAGTGCACAGCACTCGCCGGAGCTTCCAATGAACAAGACGCTAAAGCAGCTATGTCAGTTCCTGAGCACGTGGGAAGTTATTCCGGGAATCTCACGCTGGCTACTCGGTGTGATAGAGCATGGGTATACCCTTCAATTCAGATGCAGACCACCCCGTTTCAATGGCGTGGTGCAGTCTCTAACATTGCCTCGAAAGTTCTGAGATCTGAGACAAGAGGTATGCAGTCTGCTCGAAAAAGGAGCAATAGAGAGAGTCCCTCCGAGGAGAGCGGGTAGCGGGTTTTACAGCCGCTATTTCGTGGTAACCAAAAGAGAACGGGGACTCCGCCCGATTCTAGATCTCAGGCCCATCAACAGAGCGCTTTGCAAGCGTCCATTCAGGATGATAACGCTGAAACAGATCCTGGCGCAAATTGAATCGTAGCCTCTCTCACGGCGGAATTGAATATCGTTCCCATAACGGAGAAATGTCTCCATGATGTCTCGTGAAAGCTCGAGAGGGAACGTCTCCGGTTACTATGGTAACCTCGGTTCCCTGAGAGCGGGAACGAGACATCACGGAGGTCGACGTGTTCGCTGCTCGACCAGCTAAGTGGCGTTCAGTATCAGATTCTGACGTATTATTGCGTGCACCGCATTTTATACTGCCTCCCGAGCTCGTCAGTATTTGCATGCGATTTGCATACTTTCGCGACAATTGGCCAGTCATTTGGACTGGCGTTAGCCAATAGGACTTCAGAAAGGTTGGAAGGGAAGGAGTTCCCATAACGGAGAAACGTCTCCGTGATGTCTCGTTCCCGCTCTCAGGGAACCTAGGTTACCATAGTAACCGGAGACGTTTTCCTGCCTATTGTTTGGATGTTTGTTGGCGTTTGGTGTTTCAAAGTGTTAGTTCATGACCATAAAGTAAGTTTTCTTCAATTTCCATATGTTTTTAAATGTATTTGAAGTGTATTATTTAAAGGGGTCATATGATGCGATTTCAAGTTTTCCTTTCGTCTGTTCCCCTTTCGGGCTTGAACTGATGGTAAAACTAATGACAGTATTTACTGTCTTTACATTTATTTTGAAAGATGAAGCTCGCGATTATCTGCTAAAGGCAGATCGATTTGTTTGCTAAAAGTTGCTAAAAGACGTTGTGACGTCATTGCGTGATTACGTCATTGCATAACCACGACACAAAACAGCGTTTTTACATAGAATACGCAACGAAATTACTCAAATCTCAGCTAAAAATATTTTTTTTAAATGTCATTTATTCATAAAAATATTATAAACATAAAATATCTTAATTTGTAAAAATTTGTAAAAGTAACATAAGTAGCACATCTTTATGATCTGATTTTTTTTTTTACAACATTGAATTATTGAACAGTTACACATTTGATGTGTTTTCTTATTAACTAGTAAAACTGCACATTCTGAACAAGTATAGTTTTAAACAGTGTACTGGTAGTTAGTGTGCTGCACAAAGGTCTGTAAAAATAGGACACAATAAAAGGTGTTTTAAATTCCATATTGCATTTTGTGTTTTAAGGTTACAGGGTTACAACTTAATGGATAACATCCTGGCAGAAAATGACTAGTACTTTAGTATTTTTTTCACATATTTGTCTTACAGTGTACCTAACCGAACAACAATTATATATACAAGCTAATAACATGCTGTATCATAAATGGGCATTTATTATTGACCAATTGGAACTAGCAACTTCATGCTCATTTGATGTTTGTACTGTTAGGCATCTTTCTCCAGCTCTCTCCAGGTTGATGTGCTGCTTGGCTGGCTAGCTGTTCAATGGTTTCCTCTTTTTGTGTAATTTAGATGAAAATATGTGCCTTTTTATCATTTTGAGTCACTTTACAAAAGTTGCCAAAAACTTTTTAAAAATAGCTAAATTTGTTGCTAGGTGCTTTTTGAAAAAAAAAAAAGTTGCTAGGGTAGTCTGAAAAGTTGCTAAATCTAGCAACAAATTTGCTAAATTGGCAACACTGTGCGGAGCGGCAGGAAAACACGGAGCGAATTAGCGGAATCAGCGGATCTTTAGCGGAGCGGTAACAGAACGCTTTGAGCTGGGGTGATGGGGAGGAGGGTTGGTGAGAGGGGCATCTCAGCCGATGAGGGCAAAGGGGCAATGGCTCTAGCCACCGGGCCACCCCCCTGTGCACGGCCCTGTTTCTTGGATGCTTTCAGGATGATGTTGTTCAGCAACTAACGAATCTCAATGCAGATGACGCTGCTGTAGCTCCACCTTGTTACTGAATAAGCAAACACACGCTGCTTTTAATCATTACTTTCATTGTGATATGCTGGCAATGTGGAAATATTAATAATCACTCTGCTTCTTTAAATGTTATAGTAAATTAATTAATCAGTCAGAGGCAGGGACCCACCCCCCCCCCACTTTTATTTTTA
>NW_015546020.1:73799-92060 GCF_001515605.1 Sinocyclocheilus anshuiensis | reverse complement strand
CCCCCCCCCAATCTTATACTGTATATGAATACATTTGAATAATGTGACGCATAGTGTTAAGTATTTGAGTAAATGTAATTAGTTACTGTACTTGAGTATATTTTTGGTTACTTAGTATTTATACTGAATATCAAAGATATTAGCAACTTTTACTCTCTACTTGACTACATATTTGAATGACTATGTGCAATGTACTCTTTAGTTACATGCTTTTTCTGCAGTTTATTTCTGCTACAAAATAAATAATATTGCCATCTACAGGCTATTGAAGGTACTATATCTTGAAGCCTGTTTCCGCCTCTAAATTTAAATAAATCAAAAAGGATAATTGCGACTTTTTATCTCACAGTTTGACTTTTTTTTCTTGCGATTGTGAGTTTAAATTCCAGAATCAGAATCAGAATTGCAAGATATAAACTTGCGAGCAATTCTGACTTTTTTTCCCTCGCAAGTGTGAGTTTATATCATGCAATTCTGACTTCTCTTCTCGCAATTGCGAGTTATAAAGTCCAATTCTGAGGGGGAAAAGACACATTTTCTTATTGCATATTTATATTTTGCGATTCTGACGTTATTTCTCAGAATTTTGAGTTTAAATCTCGCAATTCCTTTTTCTCGCAATTGTGTTTCAATCACGCAATTCTGACTTTATAACTAGAAATTGTGAGTTTACATCTCACAATTCTGAATTCATAACTCGCAATTGTGGGTTTATATCGCACAATTCTGAGAAAAAAAGTCTGAATCACAAGAAACAAAGTCAGAATTGTGAGAAAAAAGTTACAATTACCCATATTTATTTTTTATTCAGTGGCGGAAATGGACTTCCATATGAGAGTGCATTAGCAGATACTTGTGAATCACAGGTGTTTCATATATGAGATGAGGACGTGCCATCAACCAGCACATCCAATGCAAGTAGGCTTCGACGATTTCATTTTATTTAACAATATTTTGTTAATCTGTTCTATTTAAGATAACTTTTTGATGAATAATGGTTTACTTATGTCCATTTTGAGCAAATGAGCAATCAACTTCTTCTTGTTTTTCCACTGGCACGTCTTTAAGGGGTTTTAAGTCTCTATAGGTGTTTGAGCCTACATGCAGTATGAGAAAAATACTATACTGTGATTTTTTTTTTTTTTTTAGTTCTCTCTATTACAGTATGTTTTCGTGTTTAAATGTCAGTGAATGACTCTGGTGGGCATGTCTTATCTCATCAAACTGAACTCATTCCCTCCCGCTCATCCTCTCTACACATACTCTTCACTCATCAAAGGCGTTGATTCTTTCACACTCTCTTCAGTGGATTCTGAAACAAAAAGCAGAGACAATGAGAACAATTTTGAAAAGAGAAAGGAACAATGATGCTACATATACTGTATACCATATATGTTTATCTATACATATATGGGTGTTTCTGCAACTACGGGCACTTTTGACTCTCCAAAATTACAAAAAAAAAAAATCAACCTCTGTGAATTTTAATTTTTGTAATACATATAAAAAGGTCAACATAATTGCATGGTGTCATTAAGATTTTAATCTAGAACATGTTCATTTTTTGTTTTTCAACTCTTCTTCTTACAAAATGTCCTTACATTTTTCTTTTTTAATTTCTATAAAAAATGTAACACATTTCAACACATTTCCAGTATCATCCAGACTCTGAAATTTTGTTCAGTTTTGTAAATACTGATATTAAACAATAATATACAAAATGTAAAATTTAAACAGTAACCTTAGATGTCAATTGTTTCCATACACACTAAATATAACATATTTAGCTTTTTATGACAGATGTTGCAGGCTACTGTAGAGAATAACAGTGAAAGAAACAGAAAACAGCAGGTATTGCATGTGTAAAAGATAGTAGTAGTTTTGCAATAAAGAACTCAAACTGTTTTTCATGTTTAAAAAATATTATCTCCTAAAGTTGATGTGGCATGAACATTAAAATATAGGCTTGCTAAACTAACACAAACCCATAACACTAACAGCATCTCACCACAACATTACATTTTTGTACCATGCCCAATTATTTCTCATTTCAGACTGAGAAGTAGTCTCATTGCAACATTTAGGCCTTTGGTACATGTGCAAGAAACTAATTCAGATGGGGATAGTGGTGGTGTGTTTGTGTTGCAACAGACTGATTTGAGGCATGCAGTACTTTGTGTTTTGCCCTCTGGTTTCTTTTATTTATCCTCCACTGCCTTCTTTTCAGATTTTTCTCTCTTTTTGTCAGCTGGGAGACAGTCTTTATCTGCCCATTTTCCTTTTTCCTTCTTCAGATACTCTGCATACCTCTCTGGGTCTTTTCTCATTTCCTCTGCATTTCTTTGATCTTATTGTTGATGAATTTGGTCTCATCTAGGGTTACAAAATGTCATGTTTAAATATAATTTACAATAGACTGAATATTTGTAATTTAATATACAGTAAACCTTGAACTTGTCTCTACCGCAACACAAGGTCTTTACCGCAACACCTAAATTTGCTGCGGTAAAGACATCTTGCGGAAATGACATTTTTGCTAATATTGCAGCTAATTGGCAGCAAGCAAGGTATACTACATTAGTTTTAACTCTTAGCATCTTAATATACATGAATTAAACAGTAATATACATTAATTTTTCAAATGTAGTTCAAAGTATAGAATTTGGTAGTGAAAACTTAACTTTATGAAAGTAAAGTGACTTTTTTTATTGAAAATGTTTAGTTTGAAGTCACCATTATGGTGAATTTGCTTTAGTTGAGCACTTGCCCCTTTAATTATTTTTCAACAACTGCAATAGTGTTTCATACAAAAAAAAAAAAAAACTTTTGCATTGACAAAGTAGATCAGCTGAAACTGTCTGCATTTACGACATTCAAATGCTTGTCGTATAGTGGTTTAAATTATTGTTTAAATCATGTCTCAAATCAAATACTGCAATAGTGAGGTTGAGGCACAGTTTAATTGTAAAAAATGCATTTTTAACTAAGCAAAATCAGCTGTGATAGAAAGATCACTAATGCATTAACGCTGACACAAACAGAATATCTGAAACAACATCTTTTGTGCAACAATTTCAAATGGAAATGTTACAGAAATAAATATACTACTACTATAATCAATGTTGTTCTACTCACTGGTGACAGATACATTAAATCTCTTGATTGTGGTCTGTTCGCTGTTGATGATCTGTAGTTTATACTGTCCAGAGTCTGTGGTGCCCATGTTTCTGATGGTCACAGATCCAGTCTGATGATCCGGCTTCAGTCTGTCTCTGAATTTCTCACTAATACTAGGTGTTCCTGAATCAAATTTAACAATGAGACGCTTTTCAGCTCCAAATGTCCAAAGTATCAGATTGCCCTCTGTTTTAGCATTAGCCTGGAGAGTGACAGATTTTCCCTTCTCCACTGACAGTGACTTCACTTCACGTCACAGCAGCACATAGAAACAGAGAAATTCAGAAGATAAAAAATAAAAAAAATGTTGTTTGCAATTTCAACAACAGATACATTTACATAATTTTTTTTTAATCTAGTTTGACATGTACCAAGATCTTTAAAATTTTGTGTCATTTTGTTAGCTGATGCAAAGCAGAACCCACTGTATGTAAATTTAATGAAATGTCTGTTATGGAATATTATGCTGTTATCTACAAAATTCAAATATGCTGTGAACACACTACAACAAACAGTTTGACAGTTACAGATTGTTTAATTTAGTGTAAACGTGTTAATTTAATCTCACTTATATTGCACACAGAGCACTTATATAAAATATAGTTTTTACAGTAAAAGATGTGAACTACTCCAACCAAACTCAAATAATTAATGTGTAAAGTATCATGTCAAACTGATTCAATAAAGCAGCTGTAGGAATGTTTTTGTAGTATGTTGCAAGAATAATCTCATAGGCCTTTTAGGAGAATAAAGTCATAATGTTTTGAGATTAAAATCATAGCATTATGAGATTACAGTCATACAAAAAGTAAAAAAAAAATAAAAAATCTAAGTGAAGTAGAGCGGAGGATGACTTAGTTAAAGAGAAAGAGATAACTTTAATTACCGTAGTACTACAATGAAGCGCTTGACTCAACCAAATGCATCTTATACGAGAAAAATAATATATACATGATATATATAAACCGGCTGAAATGTTTTGAAATCACTTGTACCCAACCTGATCGAAAAAAATCCAGTCTTTCACTCTGTCTGTGTCAGTTTGAGTCTTGTTAAAGTTTTAAATCCCTGCCGCCAAAATGCTCCTCTGTCGGTCACAGATTATGGAAAGTGAAACTTAAATCTATAGGGGTGGTTGGATTTATTCACGCACGTTAAAATATTTATTTGAAGCTTCTTTCTTTTCAGATTCTTATTTACAGCATTATCATAATAGGCTGTATATTCACTTATTGGGAGAAAACCGGTAGTTCTATGTGAAATCAGACATTTGAGCACCCCCATATAGCCAAAATGGCATGATCATAACACCCCGCGAATGTTCGACTGTGAGAATGGTAGTTGAATCAGGCTCCTCCTATTGAAGCATCGAATCGTCGACTATTCGGGGTCACCCCTAAATAATACTATGACTTTATTCTCATAACATTATAACAACTTTATTCTTGAAATTTGAGATTTTCTTTTTTAATTGTAGCATGGTACTAATTAAAGTCATTCAAATCTGTAAGTAATTAAATTTGGTTTAATTTTGAGAAACTAAGTACATTTCTGATGATCTAAACCAGCATTTTTCAAATCTTGCCCTGGAGGGCCAATGCGCTGCAGAGTTTAGCTCCAACCCTGATCAAACTCACCTACCTGTGATTTTCTAATGATCCTGAAGACATTGATTAACTTGCTCAGGTGTGTTTGATTAGGGTTAGAGCTAAACTCTGCAGGAAAGTGGATCTTGTGGGCCAGATTTGAGGATCCCTGATCTAAACTGTTCACACAATGCATGATAATTAACACACTAAAAGACTTTATATACCCACCAGTCACGGGAACAAAAATTGCCTTGTATTTGGTTCTTCTACGGCTGCTGATCTTGAGTTTATACAGTCCAGAGTGAATGGTCCTGATGTCTGTGATGGTGAGATTTCCAGTATCATCCAGATTCAGTTTGCTTCTGAATCTCCCATCAGAACCATCATAAACATGTTTCTCATTCTTCACTTTATCGAATTCAGCAATGAGATTCTTTTCATCTACTTCTTCATACCACCACTGTATCACATCATCTTTATGTAGTTGAGTAACATTAGTGTGTAGAGTGACAGAATCTCCCTCATCCACTGGACCTTTCTTCTCTTCACCCGTCGAAGCATCACATAGAAACAGAGAACAGAAATGTGTTCATGAGATCAAGTGACTGTGCAGGTGGACATCTCAGTTACATACATATACATATACTCAGCTGCATAAAGATGCCTTGTGAGACACTGTGGGAAATCTGTAAAGATTTGTAGGGCAAATTAATCAATTCACTCAGAATTAGGATGGCTCTATATAATGTCAACACTTTTGGCACAACATTTTCAGAGTTTCAGTGAAGGTTCAGAACTTCAGATTATCAGCAAATAGCTGATAGTTATCATATTATGTCAGAAAACTTGGAATATAGTAGATTAATTGTTTGGACTACATTACAGTTCATTTATAATACTTTTTAAAGCTTGAGCGTTGTGGCCACTTTGAACTGTAGTATGGAAAAGAGCAGCCTGAACATTCTGCCAAACATCTCCTTTTGTGTTCTACAGGAAAAACAAAACAAAACAACGGAATACGTTTTAAACAACATGTGAGAAAAAGGTGAAAACAATAAAAATTCATTTTTAGGTGAATCAATAGGTGGTGTGGGTTGTAACACTAGAAAATATTTATGTTGTTATATAAATGATGTTAAAACAACCCCCATCAACTTTTTCCCCCAACTCCATCCCATTTCATTTTATGCATTTAAAATTATACTGATGAAGGCAGCAAGCCGAAACGTTTTTTCATCTGTTATTATCTATAATAAAAAGAATTTTAGAGTGCAGACCTTGAGTAACGTTTGATATAAGAGACAAAAGCTATTATTATAAAAGCTGGGAGAGCGCAGTGAGTGTTGTGATTGGTGCATTTAAATTAAAAAAGGAAAAAAAAAATCTTGCAGTATGATCAATCAACCTTTAAATACTAATCTGCTGTAGCATAATAAAGCTCACTGCCTTGCAGTATTAACTGTAATGGTGGTGGAATAGGCAAATGCTAGGGGCACCGTCCATCCATTTTTTTTTTTTTATAAATTCGATTTTAATTAGGGCTGCATGATATATCGAAATAAAATCAATATTGTATTATGGCTTAACGCGATAGTCATATCGCAATGTAAAATGCAGTTTAAAGTAGTGCTTATAAGCCCTGCTCTGTTTTGTTTACAGCTGTTCCATAAGCTCCACCTACTGTCAGAGAGTGTTTTCATGCAGGTTTGTTTTATGTATACAATCTAATTTAAATCAGATACTGCTCATGCTACATGTATGAGGTGCATCCCTCAATTTAAGAATGCTTGAAATTGAGATATTAATACATTAACTTTAGTACTGTTATTTTTTTCAATGTAATACTATTTTTATTCAATACCCATTTGGAAAATTTGACAGTACAATGGTATTATTGCAGTATATTTCTTATTGTTTAATATTTGTATTTAATAATCACATTAAAAATAATAATATTTTATAGACATTAAATATAGCACCTTTGGACGATACTAGTAAAGTTCTCTAATTTAAATAGCTAGATAGCTGATTTAATGTGTTTTCTTTCTGTGCATTACTCTTATTTTTATTGTATTATTCATTTTATGTCATAAATCTATGCAGTTTCTGTGTGAATGATCGGTGGCAGAATTGGCTGTGATGCCTTCCTAGGGAACCAAATTGGTCAGGATCGGCCCTGCTGTAATACGTACCCATTTGCAGTTCAGCAATCTTTCTGCGATAGTAAATCACCAGCTAAAAATGCAGCCACCAGCAGAATAGCGGCAACTATCGCTGCTATTTCACCAAAAGACAGAGTCAAATCTGAAACAGCTAAAGAGAGACAGTCAGACAGTTAGTGTGAACAAATGTGTCCATCTGAATTTTTTTCTGAAGCTGATTATTTTTCTGTATAAATCATATTATTATTAGAGAAGACTTCATTTCCCACAATCAATTATGATTTTCTGACATATTTCTTGTTCATCATGTTCATGTAATCTAATCATTGATCTAATTATACTGTGTGCCATTACATTGAAAGATTAGAATTACTTACCAATGACAGAAAGAAGGAAGCGCTGCGAACTCTCACGGCCTCTGATCTGTACTTCATAAAGTCCAGCGTGTTTAGTTCTGGTGTTCTTTATAGTCAGAGATCCGGTCTGATCCAGCAGCAGTCGATCTTTGAATCTCTCATCAGCATCGTTTAATGAAGTCTCTTTAGTCTCTACATCAATTTTAGCCAGGAGGATGCCTTTATCTCCAAACCTCCACAGGATCAGATCATCTGTGTGTATTTCAGTATCAGTGTTTAGAGTGACAGGATCTCCCTCCATCACTGACACTGACTTCACTCCATCCGTCTCACCAACTGCCTCTGGACAAGAAATCTCTCTTAGTGATGTTTTACTTATAATACATGTAAGTTTCACTAATTTAACAGCAAAGAAAATGATTTCAAAAACATTTGTGATATCTCTTATGGTGTCTCTTATGGAATGATATAATTATTAATCCAAACAAGATCATTGTTACATTGAAAGACTTGATATTCACCAAAGACAATAACATTAAATATTTTTATCGTAGTCTTTTCTCTAGAGATTGTTAGTTTATATTGTCCAGAGTGTCTGATTCTGGTGTTTCTGATGGTGAGAGATCCAGTGTTTTGGTCCACTTGCAATCTGCCTCTGAATTCAGCCTTATCAGTGACAAAAAATTAGGTCAAATCGTTCTTTCTCGTTATTTGAGATATGACGAATCCTTTGGGTCCACACATCCACAGTATGGTATCATCATTCTGTATTTCAGTAAGATCAGTGTGTACACTCTAAAAAAAAAAGGTTCTTCAGCGGTTCTTCAGCAGTTCTTTGGATGGTTAAGGTGCTATATAGCACCACTACCATATAAAGAACCTGTTAAGCCCCTGTATGGTTCTTCAGCGGTTCTTCAGCGGTTCTTTGGAGTCGATGAGGTGCTATATAGCACCATACCGCAAAACCTGTAAGCCCCTGTATAGCTCTTTAAAGGTTCTTTAGCTCTCTCTTAGTTTAATTGGGGAAAGGGTTAAAACAACATTAAAATACAGTCTATTTCTTGAAGTTTTTTTTTTTTTTCCCCCAAGGCCCCATAAGGAAATATTCCAGGGCCCCCACATGAGACCTTTGACCTCAGAAAAAAAGTGATTCAAAACAGCTTGTGCCATTGTAGTAAATTCATAGCAAACATATGAGAGTGGAATAACATATCTAAAACATATCTTATTTACAGAGACCCAACAATTCTGACCATAGAGTAACGGAATCTCCCTCCATCACTGACATAGTCTTGTCTGTTTCTGCGCCGGACACACCTAGAGCATGCAATCAGTTTTACAGATCAGACTCTACAACAGTGTCGTCCAAATTATACAATTCAAATAAAAACGCCAATTCCAGAAATAATAGGAATTTCAGCAAATGCGCTTTTAATGGATGTTTTACTTTCCAGCAGGTGTCGACGGCGACTGGTTCACATGTGATATACCACATACAAAACAACCATTTGCCACATTATTTAAAAATGTTGGTATAATTATTAAACGCGTCTGGGTGTGTTCGTCAGTGTCATTTTCCATGTATTTAACACAGAACGGAGCATTAATACTGCAGTGTCTAAAATGAAACCGAAAGAACAGAAATCCATCACTTACCGTCCATGGCCAATAACAGTAGAAAGAGCAATGACATGTTCTGCACGTTGTTGTGAAACTGTGAGTCTGAATTGATGCAGACGATCTCTGGAGATTTAAAATATTCTGTTCCGCTGAATCTCCGTCGTGTTTCTGAGCAGCGGCATGCACTGCTTCCAGTCAGACGCAGATCGGTCTGCGCAGAGCCGCATCAGGTCACACACACCTAACCAGCTTTTGACGCTTTGATGGGAGTAACTTCCACTACTCTGCAAACAATCAGCGAAAGCTCGTTGTTTGCTCTATGAACGCATACGCATTTTCAAAAACTGGATACAATGAGGTGACATTATGTCACTTTGGCTCAAGCATTGCGCCGCGGTGTCTCCAAAAAGGGGCAGTCACACGCCAGTGGAATGTGTAGTGTCAGCTAAACGGTGCATATAGACAGTCTTACTGGCAAGGACTCAAGAGCACACGTTTTTTCTAGGTCGTTAATTCTTATTCCATTTATATGTAATGTTCCCACTCTAAAACGTTGATTTTAAGCGGTAAGAAAACTTATTCTATGTCAACATTGGCATGACATCTGCTAACGCCATTCGCTCTCATCACTCAGAGAATCGCTGGCGATGAGAAGCTGTTTTTTTAGACAGCTTTATTATTGAATGACAAATAGCAGCCAATGAATATGATTAAGGCTCTTATTTTGTTCTGTGTTTGCTTGTGGCGTCTGGTTGGTAAGTTATAAGTGTTTTTATCCTTTCATGTTTTCTTTTTTAATAGAATTAAATGTCGTATTACGGTGGATTTCATAAAAAAGTTTATTATCACTTTTTTATTTACAAACGTAATTTATTTACTAGTTTTGGGCTGCAGGCTGATCTGCAGATTTGCTTGATTGATTTGTTTTGCATGAAAGTGAGTGCTGAAGAAAAATCACTTCGCCCTGAAATCCTCGGAACCTTCATAATACAGATTTAGTTTGGTCATTAATAACCAACATAATGTTTTAGGGGAGCATTTAGTCTGTTACAAAACATGTTTCTGTTTGTTCTCTAGATGTGACAGAAGAAGTGAAGTCAATATCAGTGATGGAGGGAGATCCTGTCACTCTAAACACTGATGTTACTGAAGTACAGAAATATTTGTTCATACAGTGGATGTTTGGAAACACTCGAATAGCTGAAGTCGGCAGGCTCACACAAACACACTCGACATATGATGGTCCTGATGGGAGATTCAGAGACAGACTGCAGCTGGATCATCAGACTGGATCTCTGATCATCACAAACACCACAACCACAGACTCTGGACTTTATCAACTAACAGCTATCAGCAGTGAGACCAGCTACATGAGTTTCAATGTTACAGTCTATGGTGAGTGGAGAATAGCAGTGTAATTTTCCAGGACTGTTGTTTATTTGAATGATATCGCTGTCATGGTATTATTTTAAAATGTTTATTTTCTGTTCTTTTCAATGTTCCTTACATGCACATTTTATGGTATTAACTGTATTAAAGGGATAGTTTGCCCAAAAATGACAATTTCGTCATCATTTACTTACCCACAAGTTGTTCCAAACCTGCATGAGTTTCTTTCTTCGTCTTGGAACAGCTTGAGAGTGAGTAAATGAGGAAAGAATTTTCATTTTGGGGTGAACTATACCCTTATCACGGTAACATCTGTCATTTTCAGAGACTCCACAAAGCTCTATAACACCAGGAAGTTCAACAAGCTCAAATTTCGTGTCGTCCAATTTAACCATCAACCAGACTGAAGATGTCAATATTACTGAACTCCATCAGCCAAGTTCAGGTACGCCGCTCGTGATGTTAGTGTGAGAGCAGAACTCTGTTAAATGTGTTCAGTTAATGAGACATCAGTTTTTATAAAACTTTTAAGATTTTTTGATTCTGAAATCCAGTGTTAGCTCATAGTGGCTTAATGTCAGATTTGAGGCCACGTTTATGCAATTGTGACCAGCCACAATGCCAATGCAGCACACATTCATAGGTGTTGCTTCATGTTACTGCAGATGGGTGTGAAATAATCAACCACATTTGCAACATTTTCATTTACATTATATTTATGCATTCAATAGATGCTTGTATGCTTACATTGCATTCAAGATGAGCTCATGCACTCCTAGACAAAGAATGACTTGTTTGTGCACATGAGGGTGAAGTGCATTTGCTTTTCTTTACTTTTATGATTTCACTGGAACAATGGCAGACCACAGATGAGCGTCAGAGGCGTGAAGCGGGTGTCCAAGAGCAGTGTGTGGGTGTGGTGCCCCATGTTGCTCAAAAAGACATTAGTGCTCAAGGCAAAAAAAAAAGATCTTTGAGAAGAAATGACAATCACATAGGTTTCTAAAAGAGCTGAGATTAAAGATGTCGTCGAATCCCTTAAAAGAGTCTAGAACTGCTTATAGTGAACAATCCTAGCTAATGTCATTTGGCTAAGCAAAGAAAATGTGCATGCAAACACTCAAAGACACAGTAAAGCTTGTGGATGTTCTGCCTTCACAGTGAATGCTTGAGTTCCTAATAATAACAACTCTTAAAACCGGCACCTATGAGTCTGTTTGAAAGAGAGCTAAATGCATTTTTCTAACTCAGCGTTTTTCTTTTCTTTTTTTTTTCAGACCACGTCCACTGTTGTGGTTTTACTGAAACTGTGATACGATTGGTTGTTTCAGCTTTGGTGAGCGTGGCTGCTGTTGCTTTTCTGGTTTATGACATCAGATCTACAAGAAGTGAGCTGAACAGGATGCAAGAGACTAGACATTACCATCAGAGCCGTAGAGTACAATCAGACCAACATCAGTTGAGCAGAAGAATGAGTTCCAGATATGTTTGCTGAAGGTTGCTGGTATAATCTCAAAAAGATACAGATACATTTTTTTAATTCATTATCCAGTTATTTTATCATATTTGCAGAGAATGACATTTTAACTGATCTTTTAAATTAAAGGAATGGTTCACCCAAAAATGAAAATTCCACCAATGGATCCTCTGCAGTGAATGGGTGCCGTCAGAATGAGAGTCCAAACAGCTGATAAAAACATCACAATAATCCACACCACTCCAGTCCATCAGTTAACATCTTGTGAAGATGAAAGCTGTGTGTGTGTTTGTAAGAAACAAATCCATCATTAAGATGTTTTGACTTAAAACTATTGCTAGTTCTCTATCCATAATATAATTTTCCCCAGTGAAATGTCATCTCTTCTGAATCAGGAGAGAAATATGCTCAGATCAAGCACCATTTACATGTCAAAATAGTCTGAAACAGTTCTAAAGAAACGTGGGTGGATTTTGATGTAAGAGGACAACAAGGGATGGACTTTTTCACTGGAGGAAGCATTTCTGGATTATGGAATTGTGGATTATGGCCAAAATCACCAGCATAAATGATGGGTTTGTTTCTGAAAATCACAGTTTTTCACATCAAAAGATGTTAATTGATGAACTGGAGTCATTTTGTTTGGACTTTCATTCTGACGGCACCCATTCACTGCAGAGGATCAATTGGTGAGCAAGTGATGTGACGCAAAATTTCTCCAAAACTGTTCTGTTGAGGAAACAAACTCCATCTCAGATGGCCTGAGGTTGAGTAAATATTAAGCAAATTTTCATTTTTGAGTGAACTATTCATTTAAATACCTCGCTGTGAACATAATTTCCTCAGAGGACCTCAGAACCCTGAAACAACATACAGAACTACCAAATTTTGCTATAAGTTTGATTGCAACATATAGTAATTGCTGTAAATATTGTTCATCATCTGTTTGATTACATCTTTAATTGATTTCTCCGTACATTTCTGCCATATGTACATTATCTGACAGTCACCACTGATAAGCTACTACTAAATATATTGAAGAAACTTAATTTTCTGTAAAGTTGCTTTGCGACGATTTGTATTGTATAAAGCGCTATACAAATAAACTTGAATGAATGAATGAATAATTACCCTAAACAAAATAATTAGCAACACAAATGATGGATCTCATAGCCCGTTGTTTCTGTTGCACCCTTAAATGACCCTCACAGAGGAAATTGGTGTGAAATTTTGGTAATTTTGTTTTTAAATAAAGATATGCTGAAGAGTTTGTGTTTAATTTTTCATGTTTAATTGAACTTCAACTTCGACTCCTGGACTTCATTGAGCATATCGGTCTCTCTATGGGGTTTAATTGTAATTTCTTCTACTCCTCTTTAGGTACACTAATGCCTGCTATGGGAATTAAATCCCTTTTACAACAACAATTATATACTTCCAAAGTGGGAAGTAATGTAAACGAGACTAAGCCAAATTCCATATCTCAAGCACTAATTTCTTCCACATCAAAAATAGCCAAAACCGTCAGGCAAAATATACAAAACGAGGGAGAAAAAGAACATGTACCATTTACAAATTTGATTGTCCAACAATGGAGCAGTTTACATCCTGTTGCATAATAACAAAAATGTGACCCTGGACCACAAAACCAGTCTTAAGTCGCTTGGGTATATTTGTAGCAATAGCCAAAAATACATTGTATGGATCAAAATTATTGATTTTTCTTTTATACCTTAGTTGTATCTTGGCCAAATATTGTCCTATCAAACCATACATCAATGGAAAGCTTATTTATTCAGCTTTCAGAAGATGTATAAATCTCAATTTCGAAAGATTGACCCTTATGACTGGTTTTGTGGTTCAGGGTCACAAATAGATAAAACACTTTTTGTTCCTGATAAACGAGCCCCCAAATTCTGTTACATACTCATTATAGTCTAGGGATGGAGGAACATGTATCAGAATAAAATAGTGTGATGTGTGGAGGCAGCAAGGTTCAGTTCCCAACCTCAGTGCTTTCACATTGACCAAAATCAACTCAATATCAAAAACAAGTTTATTTTATAAATGTGGGAGGATTCCAAGGCTTCAAGAGGGGACAAAGGCCAAAACAACAAACATAACTCCTCTAACCAGTCGAGAGAAAAACTAACTAAACTATTAAAAGAAAAAAAAGAGAAAAAAACACAACAAAATACACTAACTCCCCAACTAGCTTAAACAGGAGAAAACAAGTAAATGGCATCCACCTCTCTACTTAACACATTCCCAAATAATTAACAATATAAATTAATTAATAACAATATAAAAACAAATAGTAGCTTACAAACCAGAAAGTATTTCTTATCATAAACACTTATTACAATAATAGTGTTAATACAATAGCACTGAAGAGAAATCCAAACAACAAGTCTTAAATTCCTCCAATCACAGTAGACAACCAATCACTGGCGTCAGCTGGCAGCCATTACTTCCTGCTTAGAGAGAAACAAATACGTCTCTGGATGTACTACACTCTAAATTCAGGGCACATTTATAATTTGATTAAAGGATGGAGAAACAGATTTCATGTGAGTTCATGTGATTTTTACACTGTGATCAAAGCTGAATGAGAACATTAATCTTGTACTAGTGTTCTCAGTGATGAAAAAGTTAAAAACTTTGGAGTTATTCTTCATTCTGAACTAAAATTTGACAAACAAATCAATTATGTAGTAGGAGCCAGTATTTTGCATCTTTTGCATCTAAAAACATTCTTAGTTGTACATCCAGCCGGTTGTTATCGCAGAATAAGCCCCGACAGGGTGATCAGTCTTGTATCATCCTGAAGGGGGTTATTCTGCGATAACAACCGGCTGGATGTACATTATCCCACTTATTACACGGCTACTTGCCACGTAAGTAAATAATTAGACAAAAAATACTGATTTGAGTTTAAATATTTGATCGCAAAGGTTTCGTGAAGACAGCAGTTTCTAGCAAACGGCAAGTTCAAACTAGACGGACATTTAAGGGATACGGTGCAGTCATATCACTTATTACACAACATTTCACCACATAAATAACTAAGGCGATAAAAGATATTGATTAAAGACAAAACTGTTTTAAACAATCGTCGCAAAATGGCAGCAGCTGCGTTTGTATGAAACGAGAGAGCAAGTCCGCGATACCAGGATGACATGATTAAATAACTGTACACATAATATTGAATCGAGTTTTAATATTTTATTTGCTAAACAAACGCAAAGCTTCCACAAAGTAAAACTGTTTCTAGCAAGAGTACAGCGCCGACTTGATGAGCCTGTGTTATCAGCTTTTGCCGGTTGTTATCGAGGAATAACAGACCTCGGAATGTCGCGACTGACCAATCAGAAACAAGTATTCCACAGAGCCGTGTAATAATCATGTATTAATTTCAACCAGGCTGGATTACTGTAACTCTCTTTATACTGGAATTACCCAGTCTTCACTTTCGCGTTTACAATTGGTACAGAATGCTGCTGCTCGTTTTTTGACAGGGACAGCTTCACTGTGTTAGCTTCACTTCATTGGTTACCTGTTGATTTTAAGGTTTTAGTTTTTGTATTCAAAGTACTCCATGGTCTTGCCCCTATCTACCTTTCGGATCTTCTCCATTTCTACTCTCCTGTGTAGTGAATTATGCTTTCGCCAACCTAGGGAGGCGAAATAGTGTAGTGATGGATACTTGCGTCACCAATGACGTTATGATATTTGGATCACGTGTCACTTAAGGTGTGGTTATGAGTACATCACATAAGAAAGATTGGTGGGATCTCTAACTTGTAGAACCTCTTTCTGTATCATCAACACAAGGAAGACACAAGTGTAGTAAAATAGATTGTATTAACAAAAGATAGACAAGAGTAATCAACAACTACTAAATGAATACCATAAATGAAATAGGAATAAAGTGCATAAGATGCATAAAATGCAAGTGATTATGTTGGGTGTTGCAATGTCAGAGCTACGTTATCTGGAAAGATAAACTGTTGCTACTCTGAAAGAAATAAGGTGAAGAACCCTATTATGCATCAAACAAATACATGAAATATTTGCTATAAACTGCAATCAGCTATATAATATATATAATGTAAATTAGATATATCATATACTGATAATATCTAACAATGCCAAGGTCTCTGGAAGAGGTTTGGATAAGTGATAGTTACGTTCTCTGTGGTCGAATGAGCAGTCCGGTGGCAGTGACTTCATCCACTGGTTGTGCTGATAGCAATGCAGTGGGGAAAGGAGCAGGAATCCGTTCCAACTGCCTTGAACATGAAGCGCTGGAGGATGCTGATCTCTTGAAGCACCAAAGGGTCCTAGAATCTGGAACACGCAGATGTGGCCCTGGAGTAGGTGCAGAAGATCCTTAGCCTGGAACACGCAAGCAAAGGTACCTTGGAGTGAAGGTTTGCGCGCCAGAGCTTAACTTTGTTGCAGATGTCTGTGTGTCTTCTGCCTCTCTGGGCTAGAGACTCAGAACTTGGTCGATCGGCTTTGTCTCTCTAGGATTGAGACTTAGGACGTGCTGCATATGTTGTTGTCTCGCTGGAGAATACTCTGAATGAAGTCTGAACGTAGATTATCTCTTTCCTCGCAGGCTGGAGGCTCAGAAAGTGGTCGTATCTGGAGACTCAGGACTTGGTATCTGTTATTGCCTCTTCCCTCATGGGCCCGAGGCTCAGAACATTGGTGATCTGTTGTAGTCCTTTCCTTTACAGGACTCAGACTCAGAACGGCGGTTGATCTGCTATTGTCTCACTGGACACGCAGGAGACTCAGAACTTCGGTGTTTCTGTTAGTGTATCTTCCTTTTGGGACTCAGACTCAGAACAGTGTAGCTGTTATTGCCTCTTCCCTCACAGGACTCAGACTCAGTGCCGAGCTTGATCTGCTATCGTCTCACCCATGCAGGGCGCAGACTCAGAACAGTGCATCTGTTAAAGGGTTAGTTCACCCAAAAATAAAAATTAGGCTGTGTTTTACTCACCCCAGAGGCATCCTAGGTGTATATGACTTTCTTCTTTCAGACGAATCCAGTCGGAGTTATTTTAAAAATGGTCTTTGATCTTTCAAGCTGTTTAATGCCACTCAGTGGGTGTTGCATGCATCAGTCCAAAAGAAGTTAAACAAAAAGCGCCCATCCATAAAAAAAAAAAGTGTCTCACACGGCTCCGGCGGGTGAACAAAGGCCTCCTGTAGCGAATCAATGCGTTTTTGTAAGAAAAATATCCATATTCAAAACGTAATAATTACTTTAATCTAGCTTGCGCCAACAGTTGTACACGGAATGAGGTCAGCGCTGCACATGCGCGTCTCGTGAAAACCAACACTTGTTAACAGGAGCAAAGGAAGCAAAGTTTCCTTACTTTAGCAAAAGAAAACCAGTCTCCTCTTGGCTTATATCGAAATCCTCCGACATTCTTCTTTACAAATCCTCGTTTTGTACTTCTAATTAGTCACCGTTGTTTTGTTTTGATCTCTCCGCTGCGCTTCTGCGTCTAAAGTAAGGAAACTTTGCTTCCTTTGCTCCTGTTAACAAATGTTGGTTTTCACGAGACTCACTGGCGTATGCGCAGCACTGACCTCATACGTCATCCTCCCGGAGCTGCTTCCATGTAGGACTGTTGGCGCAAGCTACATTAAAGTGATTATTACGTTTTGAATATGGATATTTTTCTTACAAAAAAGCATCGATTCGCTACAGGAGGCATTTGTTCACCCCCGGAGCCGTGTGAGACACTTTTTTATGGATTTTTATTTTACTTCTTTTGAACTGGTTCATGCAACACCCGCTGAGTGGCATTAAACAGCTTGAAAGATCAGTTTAGACCCAAATAATAGTTTTTATCCTTACCTTTACACCAATCTTCCTTCCAGTCCTTTCTATCAATAGTCAATGATAAATCATCAATTGTTATTGCATCTAGTTTTGTCAGAGGTACGTTATTACCGCCTTTGGGGACTCTATATCTCAACATGCTATTAATTGCAATATAAGCAGGCCCATGTAATACTTTCCACTTTTGATTTCTGTCCACTATTCTCACTACTCCTCCAGCTCCGTAACTCATCTCATATCTATTCGCCTGTTTACTCTTCTTAAATGTCCAGGGGAGCGGAACTATTCCGTTGCTCCAATAACATAAAACTGCTGCGATTTGATTTATGGTGAGATGATCGTATCCTTTAGAGCATTTTTCGATATAAG
The DNA here is from genome assembly GCF_001515605.1 of Sinocyclocheilus anshuiensis. Taxonomy (NCBI): domain Eukaryota; kingdom Metazoa; phylum Chordata; class Actinopteri; order Cypriniformes; family Cyprinidae; genus Sinocyclocheilus; species Sinocyclocheilus anshuiensis. The sequence continues at coordinate 74,055 of NW_015546020.1, read as the reverse complement.
CACCACATTCATTTCCGGTCAGGCCAAAGACGCCATCGTCAAGAAAAATCAAATTACTTCTAAATACGCCTTCCTTGTCTCTTTTTCTGTAAAGGTTTAATCTTTTTAAATGTAACCTTCTTTTTATACTTAAATTCTCGCTTGTTTTATTTCCAGTAAATGGGTCTGTCCCGTTAAGAAAATCATCACAGTCCATTTTCTCTCCGTCTTTGTCGCACAGATTCGCATAAGAAAAATCACCATAATCTTTTTTCGT
>NW_015546020.1:57403-73698 GCF_001515605.1 Sinocyclocheilus anshuiensis | reverse complement strand
GACTCAGGCTCAGAACAAGGAGTGTCTTTTGAGAAGGTTCCTTTATCTCTTTCTGATGAGGAGGAGATTGCAATCTGGCGCTTCTCCATTTCCAGGCTGTGATTGGCTGTTTCCATCAGAGTGGGGGGACACGGTGTGGCTTATTTGCATAGTCCAAACACACATTTAGAAAAGTGTCACTAAAGCTTTGCCAATGCATTATTCACTTACCAAACCACAACCAGAATACATCTGGCAATGTTAACGAACACATTAAGCCCAAACATGATGGAAAAACATTGAACTTTCATGCATGCATTAATTTATCCAATAACAGCTGAGTTTGTGAAAGATGTTGCACTGCACGTCGCTGTCACTGAGAATACAGGTGCATCTCAATAAATTAGAATGTTGTGGAAAAGTTATTTATTGAGATGCACCTGTACTTATTTCTCTGAATAAGTATGAGATGTGTGTTGTAGTTTGCATCAGTTTAAGGTTTGAAAACATAGTTATGAATGGATTTGGATGGAACTCTGTGATCTCTCTTTGTTTCACCCACCGCTGCTGCATCCAGAGGTCCTACGGAATTTTTATGGCGGCCACAGGCCAAAACCTGAGGAATCAGTCTGTTGGTGGGTGAAGGGCAGAAACTGCATTTTGACCAATAGGAAGTCCTGTCCTTCCCGGGCTTTGTACCAAAGGTCTTCATCTTGCCCTCTAAGAGGTGTCTGGCTGTTGTCCTGGCATCTTTATCTGATGGCGTTGGACAGTTTGCTTATGTTAGTCCACCCAGATCCAATCAAAATGTAACAAACCTTTGTCCACTATAGTGGTCAGAGAGGGGCCCTGCCATAAACTGGGCCCTGGAATGTGCTGTCCACTACACCTGTGAGAATGCTTAGATCCTCCTCCCAGTTATTTATTGTTCCAGAATCTTGTTTAATATCTAAAGGTGACAGGGCTTTTTAAGTTCTTGGTCCTGCACTCTGGAACTCTACCTTTATCCATCAGATCATCCCCTACTTTATCTACTTTTAAAACATATCTTTTTTCTCTGGCTTTTGCTTAACTTGAAAACACCTTTTTTGTTTTTGTTATGTTTTCTTTGTTTGGTGATGTTTAGTATTATTCTTTTCTCTTTTCCTGTTTTCTTTCTCTTTTTATACAGTTAGGTTTTAAGGATCTTAAATTTTATGTGTTTTAATAATGCTTTTATTTGTTGGTTGATATTTTTATGTTTTGGCTGTGCAGCACCTTGGTCAGCACACGTTGCTCTTAAGGTGCTATACAGTATTTCTCAAACCATTGTATGATGTTTTATATAATTAACACTCAAGGTCAAGGTCAAGTTTATTTAGGGAGTAATTAATGACAGAATTTTCATTTTTGGGTGAACTATCCCTTTAAAGGATGGAGAAACAGGGGCCGGATTTAAGAAAAATGCTTAAGAAGAAATTTCTTCTTAACTGCCACTTTCTTCTTATATTACAACTTATGAAAAAAGTTAACAATATTTTGTATTCCCAACAATTATTCTCTTTCTTGAAGATTGTTCTTAAAACAAAACTTAAGAGGAATTCAAATTCTTAAAATAATCTTCTTAAAAATCTGTAAATACGGTACAGGATGCATTCACTCAAAATGACCATGCATAAATGTTAAGATAAGTGTGTTTGCCTCTCTTTTTCTGTCTGATAATTTCTTGTGTAATCTACTGTATTCATGCACGCCCCTAAAGCATGTCCTAGTTATTTTCCACAAGAAGTAACGTTTCATATTGTATATATACGTAGTAATTTGTCTATCTTAATAAGCTGTTAGTTATTCTGTTTATCCACATACAGACTTGTTAGTTATAGTTAACTAAAACTAGACTTGCTATATAAAACCTAGCATGAGCATAATAAAGCTGACTTTGAGTGAACCTCACTTCCTGTGTCTGTGTCATTCTTTGTCCCTGGTACCAGTGTTCTACTCTGCTCTTCAGTATCCAATTTTATCTAACAATAACTGAATAGAACAGATCGCTGAGACAAGCTCTTTAAATGTAACTGTTCAAAAACATTCAAATGCGAAGCTGAGTGCTAGTCAAGTTGGAAGTGAAGACAATAGTGTGCATGCTTATTATGATTATTACGGTAATCTGCAGGTAGTGCAAACAATCCTTGATGTGCTTTTCATTGGGTTTATCAGTAAATTTTCAGCAAGAACTGCCATTTGTTCAATCAGACAAAGACTGTCATTTTCTTCTTAAGAAAAAAATAAGATGTTCTTAAAAGAATATTTGAAAACTTAAGAATTTTTCAAGAATTGCAACTTATTTCTTAATAGTGTCACGATCAAAAATAAGTGCTAAGACTCACTTGACGTTTTTATTATCGTGAGCGCTTGTATAACGAATGCTTCTGCCTCGACAAAAAAAAAAACCTTCTGGAACTTTTCGCAAAACTCCACCCACACACGAGTGCACAGACTCGTTTTTCTGACAAACAGCCCACCCATAAAACCCCCATTCAAAAGAACACACAACACAGGAACAGAACATACATGCACTTAAATCACACCTGAACAGAATATAACACACTTTTCAGACTTGCTACGATAGTTTTTTTGTGTATCCGGCCCCAGATTCCACTCGCCAGTGTTTGAGTTAGAGGCTAACTATATGTTTAACACAGATATTTAACTTGCCTTCACTCATTTTGAACACAGCGTGCTTGAGAGTTTCGCTCTCCGTCTTTTAAGTGCACTATTTTAATTTCTCTCAACAGCAGACTCAAGGCACCGGAAACTGTAGTGTGAAGTAGGGTTGTGACGGTGAGGAAATTTTCCCACCGGTTAATCGACGTGTGACAACACCGGTAATACCGGTATCACCGTGGGGGCGGGGCGTTCCCTCTTTTCCTCACTTTCCTTCGCTTTTAAATAGCTTAAAAGCGCCGTGCGCATTTTACTTTCACTTTCGAATTAGCGGCAGTTTGGCGTCAATTGCTTGAATGCAACAACAAAATACAACGTCAAACTCACTTTAGCGTATATATAAAACATAGCCTATTTCCAGTTTTGTTAATAAAAGTTCTAAGTAAACATGTATAATATATAACCAAATAAATAAGAAACGTAGAACGTTTATTAGCAAAACGAGTAAGAAAGCTTGGAGGCACGGCATACACCTTGATGTCAAATAAAATAAATAAATGACACAAAGTTTAAATAAAGTAAAAATCAGCAAACAATGTGGAACCAATTAAATAAGAAACGAATGTTTAAAAAAAAACTTCCAAAATCACCTTAGATAAACGGCAAAAGTCAACAGGCTTTTCAAAATCAAAAATATTGCCAAACAGGCGCTTTTGCATCTCGTTTCGAAACTAAATCATCCGCCATCATCTTGTCTGTCTCACCTCACTCTTCTTGTCAGTCAGCTCGACTCACTCTCCTCACTGGATAAATGAAATCTGATCTGAGATGCGACTGTCGTTCGGCACGCTGCATTGAGCAGCCGCGTTCAGTTTTTAACTGTAGTGTCTGTTCTTTTACTGAACTAAATGATTTTTATTTCTATAAAAAATCAAAACGACGGTGGGGGTCGGTGCCGTGGTGGGCAAGTGACGTAACCGGTGTTGCGGCTTAACACCGGTATCACCGTCAACACCGTCTATCGCGGCAAGCCTAGTGTGAAGGCACCCGACTCGCCGTTGCTTAGCAGAGAGCGCTTAGTGTTTCTCTCACACATGCAAAGAGAGGGAGAGCAGGACAGTCTTACTTACCATGTTGAACTGATATGCTACATGTAAATTATATTCTTTGTTGTATTTTCCTGTTAAAATAGTGGAGTATTTGTATTTTAATTGTAAGCAGAAGCCACTTCTGGTTCTCACTGGCTGGTGCTCATTTATATATACATATATTAGCCTGGTGAGTAATCTAAAAAATTGACTAGCCAGTGGTGATTCTATTGTCAAGGTGAGCGTATGAGGTCGCACGGGGTTCATTTCTCACTTTGGACGGATGGATTAAGACACAGCTCAAATGTTGATGTCACTAGTGGGAGTGTCTTATCTCATCAAACTGAACTCTTCTTCTGCTGCTCATTCACTAATAAAAGGTGTTTCTTCATTCACTCCTTTTCCTGTTGATTCTGAAAGGAAACAGAGGCAATGACAGAGATTCAAAAGAGAGAAGATCTGGAGATCAAGTCGTTTCTAAGAAATCAAAATGATTGTCAATAATTTACCATCAAATTACCATTAAAAATAATATGTACAAAATCATTTCAATAACACATTGTCATTAGCACTTCTGACTCATTTTATAAGTTAAATCTTGTTTGAGCACTTGCTCTTTTCTCACAAAATGAACATTATATTTGTGAACTCAGTCATGCACCTTTCAACATGCAAACTTAAATGTGAAGTTCACATTGATCTTTTAACACATTCAAAGATTTACAACTTGCCCATTTCTCTCAGGACAAACACATTTTCATTCACTTACATTCATTTCTGATTATCTGGCAGTTTGTATTCAGATGATTTTGTTGGATATATGAACAGATCAAAGTGTAAAATGGTGTTTGAGCAAGGCAGTGCTAAATAAAAAAAAATTGTTGAAATAATCAATTTACACACTGGACGACAAAACTTTGGAATGACATTTGTTTAAATAAATTACAAAATGCAGAAAATAAAATCAGACTTTTGTCTGATTAATTGAAGAAATAACCAACAGCGTGCATCTAACCAAGTGAAAGGATATCAAATCTGTTCCATCATTCATAAAAGCACCATAAACTGTAGCACGGAGTACAGAGACTACAGTCAAACATTGTGCTGTTGCCTCTAAAACCCCACTAGGGGGCGTCAGCAAACTGTTGAGCAGGTTTAGTGTCAGTTTAGTAATATTCAATATCTCTTCCCTCCATATCTGTGTGACAGAGCCATTCAAGCAAATTACAATGTAACTGAGGTCTCCACGGTGATTGGTTGATAAACTGAGGAGAGGCTATAGCCTCCTCCGTGGATTTTTTTTTTCTTCTAGTGCTGTGGTCAGAATGGCAGAGTTAGGTATAAATGGAGGTCGGAGCCAGCTCCAAATGGGCGGATCAGCTCCAAGCCCAACCTACTTGCGGCGTAGGTCCCTCCCACTTGGAGGTCTCTGGGCTGCAGCGATACATACTTGGAATGGCACACTAGTTTACTGCTTCCTGCCCAGAACAGCAGCGCTAAAACGCAGGATTACAACTGAACTCAGTATAATACCTATCCGTAATATTTTACGGTTTGCAACGGTGAAATTACAATAAAGAATTACACATTCTGATGACATGAAATTAATTATCTTGAGATTTTATTGAAAATAAATTGTAAACTAATTCTTCCATTCCCTTTCATGGGAACTTCGAACTGCGTCCTCTAGGGGTCGCTATGGGGAATGCCTCGTCGTGACCCATGTCTGAAGCATACATTGATAAAACACCAACTCGTTGACCGGCGACAGCCATGACGTCACTACCGGTGCGACTATAGTATAAATAGGCGCCGGGAGCTACACATCATTCTCTTCTTCGTCTTCATTGACTGTTTTGTTTGAAGCGTGCATTTCTGTGGTAAGAGCGATCTCTATTTATCGCATTATGGCAAGCACTAGCAAAGCATTTAATAGAGGACGCAGTGTCTCGTTCCCTACTCAGGGAACCATGGTTACATAAGTAACCTGAGACGTTTTTTTCCACCTCAAAATTTTGAGTAAGCTGTGCCTCCCATGATGAGCCACAACTGGAAGACAGACAGGTCCAGTCAGCAGGAGTCTGGGTCTTTAGTACAAAGCTTTCATCAATCATGTAGTTGACTGTAGGCTAAAGGCCAAAGTATACTTCGGTTTTTACAAGTACAGTGCAAGTGACAAATTCCATCACCAGAATAGCATGCACGTACTGTATGTGCACCATCTGATTTTTGTAACCATTGCACATGCGCATTGACTTGGTTTTGCACTAATCGGTTGTTCCACATGGTGGCGACACTAGCCTGGGCCGTTGTGTTTCACAGTAGAAAATGAAACTAAGGAGACAGAACAACAACAACAACAACAAAATAGTGGAGACTGCAACAACAACAACTTGTGTGAGGGGGTTATGAGAGAGCCGCAACTTTAGTTTAAAAAAAAACATAGAGCAGATGCTGGATAAAGATGAAGCTCTCTAGAGCGCATGTGTCGACCGCCTGCATTCGTGCATGCTATCAAATGGAGTATACTTTGAAAGTCTATGTGTTCGACTGTATGCTAGCATACGCATAAAAAGCTTAAGTATACTTTAGGGTTAAGAGGATGGTAGGACTTAAAACCCACTTTCCACTCAACGGCATGGAAGATTTCATTTCAGTGTGATCAGATTTATGTGGACAAACAGGCTGTTTTGACCTGGTAGTAAATTTCATAACCTTCATCTCTTATTTTGTCGCATTATATCACTTTTTCGGGAGTACCAAGTGCTACGCATAAATACTATTGAATGAACAAACCCTTGTTACATTAAAATATTAAATTAAAAGACAACTACTCACCATGAACTCCAGTATGTTCAGTATTAGTGTTAAGGACTACAAGGCTCTTGCCATACATGTCTCGGACTCTCCCATCAGCACCACGTGGCCCACCAATCGCCTGACTTATGGCAGTGTCTTTAACAACAATGCACCGTTCCCTTTCACCTCTCTCCATCTCTTCTTTTGTGGCATCAGTACCTGGAAACACAACACGATGCAACAAAGCACTAATTACAGTTAACACACTGTGACTTTCTATATATGTGCTTCTGTTATGTGTGTACATTTCAGAGTGCGAGTAAAATCACTTAAAGCAAACTTCTGTAAAGATGCAGAAATCCAACATGAAGACAGAGAAACTGCAATAAAGCTGATAATCAAAACTGTACACCAGCTGGTCTATCGCCCACCCCTACATAAAAGTATTAAAGAAATTGAATAATCAAGTGTGTAACTAAAACACTGTCTTCAATATATGAATCAAATATGAATTGATTCTTATTAATGATCCAAAAAATGATTGTCAAGCACGGTGAGAGATTTTCTCTTTGTCTTTGTGTTTTATTAACATTAATGATATAGACAGCAGCAGATTTATTAGAATGCTGTCCCTTTAAGACAGTGATGCCTAGTGTGATTCTTTCCTGCAAACTGGCTCTTTCAGCCAGATGGATTCAATGAACCGGTTATAAAAATTAAAAAAATTAAAAAACATTCATCATGCAAATGAAAGGTAGCAGAAACACACTTTCATGAACAATCAACGAATATCAACCAAACATACTATAAATTCAGGATGATCAAACAGTTAACATAAGTTGAAGTATAAATCAACTTACTTTCTTCACACTATATACGCACACAACACCACAACTTGAAGAAAGCAAGTCCGTTTGATACACCCACTCCGTTTACTACAAATGCTAATCAACGGCACCTGCTGGAAATAGGCGGAGCGTAGCACCTTTATTTTGCTGCATTGACAGCACGCTCTGACATTGGCTAATCACCAGAATCTCAGAAAATTTACCATAGCCTTTTTAACATGAACCATAGTAAAAATCAGGTTCTTCCATGTTTTAATGTAGGCCTATTTAATAAAACTAGCCAATCATATTTCTAGTATGTTTTGTTTGTTATTAAAGAAACTTTATTAAAATCCTCGGTGATACACACATGCATGCATAACGGCAACTCACTCGTCAGAATCCTCGGCAAACTTCATTATAGTTAGTTGGACCGGATCCTAGGTCTATGGTTGATTTTGAGTCAGATACGACCGAAAAGCTGACTTTCAACTTTGCCTTTCAACTCTCCGTCTGCCTTCAACAAATGGCAAGTTAAACTGATAACTTTAGCCTAAATATTCATAAAATGCATGTTTAAATAAAAGAAAAGGTTGAGATATGCAAATTTGCTGTTTGTGCGCGCACTTCAGGTATATGTCTTAACTGATTTTAAACTTAGTTTTTTGACAATTACTAACCGTTGCCAATTTTAAGATATTTATACACCTCTTAAATGTCTATGTCAGTCAGCCGAGTACTGCATTGAATTCTTCAGTGCATATTGCTCTATTTAACATCAAGCACGTCCCACTGTTTATTTTATCATTCATGCATGTTTCTTTCTCTTAGGTGTATATAACCTTTAAGTAGTACTTACGTATTTCTTGTTCAGAGATCTCCTCTTTATTTGTCAAAGCTGCACATAGAAAAAGAGAAATGAGGAGATTGTAAGTGAGTGATCAGATGAACATGTCAGAAACCCTGAGAAGATACTGTGTGATTCCTCATGTGCTTCTAATAATCACTTCATCGTCTGCATGACTTTCTTAACAATAGACATCCACAGCACTTATTGGTTAATGTTAATTTATATACATTGTAATATCAGTTAAGTGATGTGTCACATCTGTGACATTTTTATATTAGGGTTAAGTTAACTCTATTGTAGCATTTTTCTCTCTCTGTATCAGCTGCAATACTTACACATTTGCTTCAGTCGTTCAGAGATCTTGCCTTCATGTCACAGCAGCACATAGAAACAGAAACGAGATGATTATAAGTGAATGAACAGAATGAAGTTCACTGACCTCTTTTTTTTTTTTTACAGAAACTCTAAATTATTGTGCATTTTCATACATAGTTGTCATGGTTTAGTTCTGTTTAAATTCCATTATAAAAATGCTTGATTGACTAATATTTCTTACATTTTTCTTATTTCAGTCACATTACACTTACATCTTATTTCAAGTATGGTGAATAAAATATAAAGTTTGTTAGCCAATGGTGACTATAGAGGTTAATTTGTCATTTATATTTGTTTTAACATTATAACAGACCAAGGGACAGCAGGACTACGATTTTAGGCCAACTACTGATAAAGTTATATATAGTTTTGTAAGATTAAATAGAAGAACAACAAAACACACGTTCAAACAAAAATATGAACATTGAATATGAAAAATTATATTGTACATTTAAACTTTACTGTAGCACAATAAAGCAAATTTTTTTCTCTGCATCAGTTTTAATACTTACGCAATTCTTTTTCACAGTCCTCCGCTTCATGTCACAGCAGCACATAGAAACAGAGAAATGAGTAGAATATAAATGAACAGATGAACATGACAGAAGATGAGTTAGTTTCTTAATCAGAACATATTTTGAGAAATGTAAGATTACGTCACAATACAGTGAATCCTCCAGACCATCAATGGATGGCTCGTGAAGCAAAAAGCTCCGTGTAAGAAACAAATCCATCATTAAGGACTTTTATCTTTAAACCATAATCAATATATAATGCTTCCTCCAATGAACAAGTCCATCCCCTGTTGTCCTCTCACATCAAAATCCACCAACATATTTGTTTAGAACGGTTTTGTTTGTAAATGTTGCTTGATCTGTGCATATTTCTCTCCTGATTGAAGATGGCCTTTTCATCTGAGAAGGCAATATTACGGATAGAAGTCTCATATTTTAGCTGGAAGCAACAGTTTGAAGTTAAAAACGTCTTGATGTATTTGTTTCTTACAAACACGCAGCTTTCCGCTTCACATGATGTTAATTGATTGACTGGAGTTTTGTGGATTACTTAATTTCCTTCGAAACATCCTTTAAGTTTCATATCTTAAAACATTCGCCTCATTATAAACAAAGCATTTATTCAACCAAGTTCCAAAATTTGTTTGTTTGGATATAGAGCTCAGCAGATGCATTCCAGAAGTGAAAACTCCTTTCTTTTTCACCATAGGGAAATGGATTTTTAACAATAACTGAAAAACCTTGAAAGACAGACCTGTTGTGATGTCTTTTCTGAGTCAATCCTATTGGATTCATTTGGATTTTCAGACTTTCTTTCTGCAGTTTGCAGCATGTTTTCAGCTCCTTTTCAGCATGTGTGCATTCACTGACAATTCAATAGACAATTCTATTTGATTCATTTGGATTTTGAGACTTTCGTTCTGACATTTTTAGCCTTGCACAACCTACACACCAGTAGCTCAACATCCACAGACAACTGCGCCTAAGATAATCAGCTACCACTAGATGGCACTAGCCCCAGCAACATGCCCATTCCTTTCTCTATGATTTTATGAATGGTGCTTCACACTGTCCATGGGGTGCCGTTTCACACCCTTTTATAGAGCCATTTGAGGGGCTATGTAGTGTACACCGTTTCACCTAAAGTCACCAAAATTCATACACATATAGATCTCATCAGCCCATACAGCTTTCATGCTGACAGTCAGTGTTCCACCCAAAAGGAAGTCGGCTATTGTGGGGATTTTGAAAAACACATGCTCTGGAATGTGATATACTTGCCCTGGGTTTTTCATTTGATCACCACCAAACTCTGTCAACATGATCTCAAGACACTGGGGATGCTAAATTACGAAGGAATTTTTGATAACTTGAACGGTTTGGTTGTGGTGAGGTGCTAAACTTATGGGAAAAGGAAGAAAAAGTGAAACAGGAAGTGTGTTATAACTTCAGCATACATTGACTGATTTTGATCAAACTGCAGCTGTTTGTTCTTTGAAGGAGTCTGACCATATTGATGTGAATATTGTGAGTCTCCTTCATAGCGCCACCAACTGGCAACAGGAAGTCAAAATTCTTTAAAATTATATTTTCGTCATATTATACTTACTTCAAAGTTTGTCAGAATAATGTCAAGACACGACCGATGTAAAACTGCAAAGGGAGTTTTGATATATTGAATACTGTTGCCATGGTAACACGTCAAACTTTAATATTCCTCTCAGGTGTTTTGGTGGCACTTAACATGCTTAGAATTTAATGAAACTTGACACAAAACAGTTGTAGACTGTTAGACACTGGCAAAAGCTCATAAATGTGCATGGAGAAGGGGCTCTATAGCACCTCCTTTTGACTAATGGGGGTGGGTGTTACATTTACCTATAGTCACCAAACTTGGTACATATATTGTTCTCAACAAGCCAGACAACATTCTTTTTACTTTACAGTCATTAGCTACGACCAACAGGAAGTCAGCTATTTCGGTTTGAAGGTGGATTTTTTTTTTCTGAAAATTCAAACCAAACTTTGTCAACATGATGCCAAGATATTAAAAATTCTAAATTGCGAAAAGTTTTTGGATATCTAAAATGGTGTTACCATGGCAATTTATTAAAATAATGGCAAAAAATTAAGCAGGAATTGTCTTAGATCTTTAAAGTGCATTGTTCAAACTCCCCAAAACTTTTTACATATGGAGAACAAGTCATTCTGAGGAAACATGCTTAGTTTCAATGAATTTCTGATGCTCTGGAAGCTAACAACAAATTATAAACTATCAGACATTTCAACTGACAGATGAATGCTATAATACTAATGCTGTCCACTAGATGGAAGATAAGAAAAGGATAAGAAATATTTTAAGCCTAATCCTTTTTCTCTCAGTTTCCATTAGTTAGACTGACAAATAAATGCATAGAATCAGTTAATATGTACTGTACTGTCAATGTAGTTGTATATCATTGCTTTACACATTCTTATAAATCATTAAAATCATTTAAAAATTCTTATAGATCATTAAAAGTTTTATATATTCTTCCCTTTCTGTGAGTGTATCTTTTTCACACTCTTGCTATTCTAGAGTAACCCTTTCATTGCTTAAACCCTAAAAACCAGACTGCCAGAGGGTCAAACGCATGTGCCTGCTGTGCACTGTTTTCCTGAAGCGCCCAGGGTGGCAGTGCTTGCAGCTATATTTGTGGTTTATTTGTAAAAAGAGCTACAGTGAGAATTCAACTGCTCGAAGTAGTCTATGGTCCCTAACCCACAAAAAGGATGAACTATTTCTCCTCTACCAAACTATATTGTACTTTTATACTCTACTGTAGCAATTCATGTAAAGCTTATTTTCTCCTGTTGCTTCAGCTGTAATACTTACACATTTGCTTCAGTTGTTCAGAGATCTCAGCTTCATGTCACAGCAGCACATAGACACATAAAAAAGAGGAGATTGAAAGTAAATGAACAGTTCTTCATGTGTAATCACTTCATCATCTGCATTACTTTTTATTAATGTTCAGTAACAATTACAATATTCATTCATCCGATTCATTCATTGGTATATTAATATCATGCAGCGCAATACTGAACAATCACACACTTAATATGCTTGAATAATTAATAATTGCACTAAATCAAACAAGCAGAATTAATGATAAAAAATACTGACAATGAAAAATCCTATTATATATTTATACTCAACAGTTGCACAATAAAGCTAAATTTTCTCTCTCTGTATCAGCTGCAATACTTACATATTTGCTTTAGTCGTTCAGAGATCTTCACTTCATGTCACAGCAGCACATAGAAACACAGAAATTAGGAGATTTTAGGTGAATGAACAGATGAACATGTTAAAAATACTGAGAAGATACTGTGTGATTTCTTCATGAGTTTCAAATAATCTCTTCATCATCTGCATTAATTTATATTAATTATAAGTAACAATTACAGTAATGTTGGAGCAAACCTCTACAGGAAATTGAGGGACAGAGTTGAGAACAACAGTAGTACAGTAATGTTGTATGTGTGAACATTAGTTAAAGACATCGTTAATGTCAATTATTATGAACAATAATTTCCACAGCATTTACAGTGTCATGTAATTTTATATTTAGAACTTTTATAACACATAATTACTGACAATGAAAAATCATATTATACATTTAAACTACTGTAGCACAATAAAGCTTATTTTTCTCTGGCTGTACAAGCTGTAATACTTACATGTTTGATGGTGTTCAGATATCTCAGCTTCATGTGTCATAGTAGCACATCGAAACAGAAATGAGAAAATGATTTTGCAGATGAACATGCAGATACAGTGATTCTTTGAGTGCTTTAACAATCACTTCATCATGTAAATTACTTTTTATTAACGGTATGTTACAGTTTACAGTAATGTTGTATGTTAAAGTCACCATCTTAGACATACATCTGGCGAATCTATGGTCCCTAACCCACAAAAAGGATGAACTATTTCTCCTCTACCAAACTAATAAGGACTTTTTAAACTTTGCTGCTCTGTGTTTCATGAAAACATGGCTGAACGCAGCCATTCCGGACAAGCCTGCTTTGACTGCACTGATTAGATAAGCTCACAGACTCTGTAACATCATACATCAGTTTCTGTGAGGATATGTGCATTTCTACCATGACTCATTTAACCTACAACAATGACAAACCATGGATCACAGCAAAACTCAGACAGCTTCATCAGGCCAAATACTACACCTACAGGAGTGGGGGCAGAATCTCATATAAAAAGTCTGGTGACACAGACAGTACCATGGATTAAGATCTAGAAGACGACTATGCTACACGAGTATCTTCAATAAACTCTTTTCCCCTGACCTTGGTCCGGCTTACTTTTCTTTATGTATTAGAAGCATTCTAATACATTAGCGAGCCACCCAAACCTTTGCTCAGCCAAATACAGCAAAATCTAACAATTTGGCGAGCCAGCCAGGAGATACAGATAAGAAGACATCTCACCAACATCACTGCAACAAGAAGTGAACAGAAGAATCTGGGAGATTCTACAGCTTCAACTAAAGATCAACAGACTGAGTCCGTGGACAGAATTTATTTGAATCATTTGGACTTAGTCTCAGTGATCCTAATTTGGTGTGTAAAACATATCAGCTCTCTTAAAAGAAAAAAATTTTGAAAGAAGCTGACCAATGTTCTTAGTGTAGCACTGTTAATTAAGCTTGATCCTTTCTCTGGAGTTGAGAGAATTGTTAAAGAAACAATTTAGTCTGTTTATTTGGAGACTGTAGAAGCTGTGGCTTGGTCCTTGCTCTTGGTGTCTGTAGGAGTTGTTAAAGAATCAATTTGGTCCTTTCATCTTGAGATTGTAGAAGCAGAGGCTTGGTCCTTTCTCTAAGTATCTGTAGGAATTGTTAAACAATTTCATACATCCAAAGACTGTAGAAGCTGCAGAATACACAATAGTTTGGGACTGATTGCTGCATGAATTTAGGATTCTTGACTTGGTGCTAGTCGGTAGACACTATTTGTGTTGTAGAAATAAGAAATAGTTTGGGACTGATTGCTGCAAGAATTTAGGATTTTTGACTGGGTGCTAGTCGGTAGCTACTATTTGAGTTGTATAAATAAGAAATAGTTTGGGACTGATTGCTGCAAGAATTTAGGATTCTTGACTGGGTGCTAATCAGTAGCCACTATTTGGATTGGGAATAAAGATTCTAACAAGGTTTAAAAAAGAAAAAAGGGATGGCCTAGTGTAGGGAAGTCTGAACTATATATGCTGATCAGGAGATTGTGCTCGCCCCAGGGTGTCAGTAAAAACACGATACAGGATTCAGAACAGTCTGACTTTTTACTGTTTGTATGTGTGGTCTGAAATAAACAATAAATAACATATCACAATAATATAGCTACAACATAAATACATGATATTATACATCTGATACAATTATTAGTGGACTGCAATACTTGCATTTAGCATGTATAACAGGGATTGGCGATTTCTCTGTCTATTATAAAGTGCGGAGTCATCATCATATATGAAAGGGATTACAGAGAATATGATAAATACCAATATCTAAACACTTATTAACTGGTTTATGTTGCACCAAAGCAATAATACATAAGGAATAAAACAAATAAATAACTTTATATGCACAAACTATAATATTTATGGTAACTAGGTCAGCGTGAGTTCGGAGAACTCTGAGGAGACAATAAACTCGGTAATTTATGCTGAATAAAACGGTAACATGGCAGATAACTATATTAAATGGCGCAAAGAAGTAAATAAGACTTAAATTTCCACATGAGCGCACACAAATAGGTAAAATTCCAAGGTTAAGATCAGGAACTCAGGAATACACGTTCATTCTCCTTGCTCCGCTTGCTGACAGGAGGGATCGGAACTTTCTAGCTCGCACCTATCGTCCTTTCCCAACGTCACCAATAAAATGATCTGCGATTGGTTAAATCTCCTTAACACCTAGTGCCAAAATTAAGGAACTATAAGTTAATTTGCCTTTCTTTGAAAGATATGAAAGGAGCACATCAACGCAAATGGAGCAGGGGTGGGAGATATCATTTTGAGAAGAACCGAACCAATTATAATGTGCATTGGACCTCATGAAATGGAAACAAGAGTTTGGCTTGGAGAAATTACACAACCTTTATTGGGGCTTGACACATTGCTGAAATTTATCTCATCACTAACCTTTGAGGATGGCAAGGCAACATGGAATTTGAGGAGGCTTGTAAAAACTGACCTACAACAACACTGTATCTGATCCAAAAATAAAGATGACTGTGGAGTGCTGCAAATGACTCCTGTATCTTTCACTGGGAAACTTTGTTTTCCGGTTTATTGGCTGACAGCTCTCCTGTCCCCATGTTGAGAGAAATCAGGAGTAAGTGCAGAGGTCTTGTGTGCGCTGTGTAATTATGATGCTTACTGTAGTTCTAGACTAAATGTGAACATGCATTTACTCATGTCTCTTGCACAAAAACAGATTCAGTATTCCTCAAAATGAAAAAAAAAGTGAAATACAAACTCAGAATATGACACATCACATTTTATTAACCAATGTCTTTGCTGCTGACCTTCGGTGATTCAATTCAACAATATAACAAAAAATGACTTTAGATAAACAACTTTTGATGTGTTTTTTTCTTTTTGAAGAGTGTTGAACTGTCTTTTCCTGCATCATATTTTTCATGCAATCCAGAATGGCAGCACAACTGAAAGACTCTATCACATGAACTGCTCCGAGATTTATAGGTTGCAGATCCAAGTGTAGCGTTTATTAAAAACAGGGCAAAATCCAAGTACACAGTCCAAGAACAGGCAGAAGGTCAAAACCAGTAAATCCAAAAGATAAACAATTTCAGAGGGCAAGGCAAAAGGATAATCCACAAAACAGGCAAGAGATCCAAAAACCATGAAACAAACAAGACCGAAAGAATTCAGAAAGCAGTGTAACAATGTAAAACCTCAATGACACTGGTAGAGACACTGGTAGAGACAAACACAGCTTACATAGGCAAGACTCTAATGATCCAAATGGAAGCAGGTGCAAACAATCATCTCACATGAGAGAGAGCAATGCAGTCTGGGAAATTGATTTCATAACAGAACGTCCATGAAGGGAGAAGTGCCCTCTAGTGGCTAAAGAGGGCCCACCAGCTGAATACTATGACATTACCCCCCCCCCCCCCACTTTCCGGGGGGGGA
>NW_015546020.1:45789-57314 GCF_001515605.1 Sinocyclocheilus anshuiensis | reverse complement strand
ATTCCCCCCCCCCCCACTTTACGGAGCGGATACCAGACACTCCACCTGAATTCAGAAAAGTTCAGGAGGGAGGTGGAACAGAGGTGCATCTGGGGGCGGGATGGTGGGCCAGGTCCGTGAAGGAGAAGGGAAACAGAAAACGATGGCCGTGCAGGACTCCAGGGCTAA
Source organism: Sinocyclocheilus anshuiensis (assembly GCF_001515605.1). Lineage (NCBI taxonomy): Eukaryota > Metazoa > Chordata > Actinopteri > Cypriniformes > Cyprinidae > Sinocyclocheilus > Sinocyclocheilus anshuiensis. The sequence goes on along the minus strand of NW_015546020.1, from coordinate 57,146 downwards.
CTGGGTAATACAAGCAGCAAATGTCCAGGGTCCAGCAGAAAGCCACCCTAGCAGCACCGACAGGCTTGAAGACCCACATGGCGGAGCTGAAGACCACCACAGCAGCACAGACAGACTTGTAGATCCCCACGGCGGAGCAGATGACCACCACATCGACGCAGACTGACTCGAAGGTCCCCACGGCAGAGCGGTTGACCACCACAGCCACGCAGACGGGCTCGAAGATCCTCACGACAGAGCAGGCAGGGCTGAAAATAACCATGACAAAATCGAAGACCCCCAGGGCAGATCTGTCAGAGCAAGCATGGCTAGACCAGGCAAGCCTGTAACACAAGGCACAGAGAGGTTAGTATTGGCCACAGGGGCCGTAACAGAACAGATAAGGAGTTCAGAGGCGCCCTCCATAGGGCTTCCCAGGTTGGCCACTAAGGTCTTCCCATAAAGTTCATTTACAAGCTCTCTAGTCGTGTTGAAGCAAACAGACAGTTCATGCATTACCTCTGCGATCATGAAGCAAACAGGAAGTGCCGGTACGACCTCTCTGATCGTGTTGGGGCAGACTGAGATTTTAGGAGTGGGTGCCATCGCCCAGAGGGGAGCTGAATCGGCCGCCGCTTCGGGAGGTTCTGCAGCAAAAGCCGCCACCTCGGGAGCAACTGGAGGTGTCTTAGGAGCAGACTCCTGGACAGGAACGAGATCGGAAGTGAATTCAAAAACTTGAGTGGACTCCTGGACTGCAGCGGATTCTGGAGCGGAATCGAACATGACGAATGAACTCGTATAGACCAGAACTGACTCTGGAGTGGACCCATAGACTGGAGTGAGCTCTGGAAAAAACTCAGACTTGAGTGGGCTCTGGAGCAGAATCATAGATGGGAGTAAACTCTGGAATGAACTCGTAGACTTGAGTGGGCTCAGGAACTGATTCATAGACTGGAGCAGGCTCGGGAGTGAACTCGTAGACTTGAGTGGGTTCTGGAGTGAACTTACAAACTGGAACTGGCTCTGGATCAAACTCATAGACTGGGGCGAGCTCTGGAGCAGACTCATGGGCTGAAGCAGGCTCTGGAGCGAACTCATGGAACAGAACAGGCTCTGGAGCAGACTCATGGACTGGAGCGTGTTCTTCAGTGAACTCTGAAGGCTCCTGGACTGGAGTGGACCTTTGAGTGGACTGAGGGTTCCCGGACTAGAGCGGGCTCTGGAGTGGACTCTGAGGACTCCTGGATTGGAGCGGGTTCTTGAGCAGACTCTGAGGGCTCCTGGACTGGTGCGGATTCTGGAGTGGACTCTTGACCTGGACTTGACTCTGGAGTGAACTCAAGAGCAGAAGCAGACTCCAGAGCAAACTCATTGGCAGGAGTAGGCTCTGGAGTAGATTCCTGGGCTGGTACAAACACTGGAGTGGATTCACAGGCTGAATAACAATCTGCAGTCTCCATACTCACAATGTTCATTGCCATAGTGGGAGGCACAGTAAACAGCAGAACTGTCGCTGAGGCTCTTATGCTTGACTTAATGGCGCATACCGATGTCAGGGCCGTCTCCTCTAACTTAGAGACCAGTCTCAAATGCCTTGGGGTTACCTTAATAGCTTAAGTGGTGCCGTTCATGACGAACAGGAACACAAAGGTGGTGCCCATGACGGCTAAAAGCTCTGTCGTAACACCCATGCTGGCTGGAGACTCTGGCATAGCAGCCATCTTGGCTGCTAAAAAAAAACATTCGATCCTCCTAGCCAATTGATGTCAGTACGTGAGGTAGTCAATAAAACCCCAAAAACCCAAAGTCTTAAGCTCACCCAGCTCGGATGAAGGTAAAGGGTAGTCCAGGCAGTTGTTAAAAATTTCGATAAGCTCTGGATCATCATACTTGAGTCCTATGGCCATAGTCCAAAACAACTGAGCAAATACACCTACACCCGAACCTTTCTGACGCAGGGCAATCAATCCCTGACGTCTCACCCTTAGCTCCTTCTTAGATGCAGGAGAAGCAATACGGAGATTCATGCTGCTGGATCTGAGGGGATTGAGGTTTTCTGTCACATGAACTGCTCTGAGATTTATAAGTTGCAGATCCAAGTGCAGCGTTTATTGAAAACAGGGCAAAATCCAAGTACATGGTCCAAGAACAGGCAGAAGGTCGAAACCAGTAAATCCAAAAGATAAACAATTCCAGAGGGCAAGGCAAAAGGATAATCCACAAAACAGGCAAGAGATCCAAAAATCATGAAACATAAACAAGACCGAAAGAACTCACAAGTGGTGTTGGGCGATATGGTCATTTTTCAAATCGTCATATCGCCAGTCCGTGAGATCGCCGATAGACGATATTATCATGCATGGGTGGGAGAAACTCCCTGTACTTGTCATAGGCTATTTCATAACTATTTGGTGTTTTAAACCACGTGCACGAGAGAGAGGGAGCCTATGGAAGCACCACCAATCTAAATAATATACTTTCAAACATACGCATAAACTAACATGTTATATACAAAAATATTTAAAACAGCTAGTTCATATATATTCGGATTCAACAGTCATACATCGCTATTAGGACCGCGCATCCTGTGACAAGTTTGCCGCATCGACGCTCGGAAGTTATCAGTCTAAAAGGTCTGCAAAATCAGTCAACGGTGAAAATCAAAAGTAGATTTATTTTAAAGACCAACAGTTTAACACTAAATATTGGACATAAACGAACACGTTAAATATAAAGTATTTAAAACAATTAAGTTAATATATTTGGAGTAAATTTAAATTAAACAGATACATCAGTTATACAGCGCTCCGGACCGCGCACCCCATGATGAGCCCGACGCACCACCACAGAAATAAGAATGAGATGCTTTCTAACATAAATGTGGCATTAAACTCAGTTAGTGAGGGCTCGGTTAAAATATTGCACATATATAGGCCGTTCAGATTACTACGAAATACCTTATATCAGCAGACTATGTGTGTCTGTGTTTGGAGACTCCTTCACCGGTTACAGGCTTTTCATTTGCGCGCGCGTGTGTGTGTGTGTGAAATACAGTGCTGAATGAAAATGCGGGGCAATTTGATAATAATAGCCTAATTATAATGGGCCGCCTAATAATAATAATAATTATTATTATTATTATTATTCAATACATTAGTAGGAGAATGAGCCTAATATCCTCTTGACTATCGACAAAGACATCTGCTATCGTCGATATCTCTGACTATCATCGATACACGATACTATCGTCTATCGGCACAACCCTACTCAGAAGTCAGTGTAACAATGTAAAACCTCAATGACAATGTTAGAGACAAACATAGCTTATATAGGCAGGACCCTAATGATCCAAATGGAAGCAGGTGCCAGCAATCATCTCACATGTTCCAAACAAGATAAAAGAAATCTGTTTCAAAATAATTCATAAATTCTATCCTGTTAAACATTTTCTCAGTAAGTTTAAGAAGGATATTGATGTTAATTGCTATTTTTGCACTTGGAAACTGTACCCCACATCTTCTGGCACTGTAGTTATGTTAAAAAGTTATGTTATGATGTCTCTATTTTTATCAAAGAAAAGGTACTCTTTCATTTTAATTTGCATTTCGAAAATGTAGTTTTGGATATTTTAATTATGATCATGTAAATTACTAAGTTTTTGTTATTAATCTATTTATTTTGTTGGTTAAGTTTCACATTCATAAGTGTAAATTTTCTAACAAAAAAAACTGTTTTACAGTGTTTTATAAAGAGTTGGAAAATGACTTGTGTACTATTCAACATAGTACTAATAGAAAGGCAATTAAAAAGTTTGTGTTCTATCTTCAAAATCTTTGAGTAACGTAAAGGTCATGCATGTCTCTGATTGTATTTTTTTTTTCTCAATTTTCTTTTCTTTCTTTCTTACCCTGGCTTTATAATGTCTGTTGTATTGTTTTGTATCTGTCGTTTAAAGCATAATAAAAATAAATAAATAAAAAAAATCTCACATGAGACAGAGCAATGTAGTCTGGGAAATGGAGTTCATAACAGAATGTCCGTGAAGGGAGAAGTGCCCTCTAGTTAGGCTAAAGAGGGCACACAAGCTGAATACTATGACAGACTTGTTTGAGCTGCAACCTCTACTGTACAGATGTGAATTTATATTTCCTCAGCCTGAAGCTTATTCATTTCACTTTTGGTGTGAAAGGACTTTTACATTTGCCAAAAATAGAACTTTAAAAAAAAAACAAGCAAGCCCAGCCCAGATGAGAAAAAGTATAACGCATTACGCAAAAGTAATATAACGCATTACTTTCCATAAAAAGTAACTAAGTAACATAATTAGTTATTTTTTATGGAGTAACGCAATATTGTAATGCATTACTTTTAAAAGTAACTTTCCCCAACACTGGTTGGACACTTCATGCACTCAAATGTCACCGCTTTAATTATGTAGCAAAGGGGGAGGGGCTATCAAACTGCAATTATGAAAGACAAAATAACTTTATAAAATTCACACATTATATGGTTGAGTACATGGTGCATAAGTACATAGTGTATAAGTGCATAGTGTATAGTAGTGCCTCATTTGGCACTCCAGTCTGTTACATTGAACAAAACAACGTGAATGGTCAGAGTAAAAATATAAATTATATCTTTAAAATTTAGTGAAGTTGACAAAATATATTGTAACCAACCTTGTTTTCATGGTACATTTATGAACTATTGTTTCACAACAAAACTCTTGCTGCATCAGTTTTAATACTCACGTAATTCTTTTTCACAGTCCTCTGCTTCATGTCACAGCGGCACAGAGAAACAGAGAAATTAGGAGATTATAAGTGAATGAACAGACGAACATGACAGAAACACTGAGAAGATGCTGTGTGATTCTTCATGTGCTTCTAATAATCAGTTCTTCATCTGAATGACTTTATATTAATGATAAGTAACAATTACAGTAATGTTGTATGTGCGCACATTAGTTAAATCATCAATGTGTATTAGCAACAAACAATACAGAAACAATTTATAATATGGATTCATTTGTTAACACTATTGAACTACTTTAGTTAATATGAACAATAAAAAATACTTCATGTTAACTTCAACATTCACTAATATATTGTTAAAATCAAAAGTTGCACCTGTAAATATTATTTAATGGATCTGATCTAACATGAGGTAATAATGAGCAGTTTACTATTAACTAACATTAAAAATGTTAGGTATTAACCCACTAAAGAAATGTCTTACTCACTGTTAATGTTAGTAACATTAACTAATAGGACTTTATTGTTAAGTGTCACCAATAATACTTATCACATAATTTACTAGTAAATGCTCATTTATATATTTTAAACATAAGTTAAGTGATGTGTCAAACCTATGACATTTTTATATTAAATTCAACTTACTCATTTGCTTTAGCTGTTCAGAGATCTCGGCTTCATGTCACAGCAGCACATAGAAACAGAAATCAGGAGATCATAAGTGAATGAACAGATGAACACTGAGAAAGTGTCGGAAAGCAGAACGAATTTGGAAATCTACTAGACTTCATCTGTATTTTGAGCATTGGAAGGGTTTATTGGTGTCTTTTAATAAGACAAAGCTGCGAGATCTGCTTATTTTTCTAATTTAATTGAAACCAACCGTTACAATTCTAGGTTTTTATTTAATGCAATTAACGATTTGACAAACCCGTGGCCTAGTATTGCATTGAGTCCTATAGATTGTAGATCTATTATGTCATTTTTTGTGGACAAGTTCGCAAATATAAGGGCTTCAATTTCCCCTCCTTTGGTTCAATGTGAGGATAATCCAGGTTGTAGGGAGGTATTGTTGGATTCCTTTTCACCTGTATCAGAGCAGGATATTTGTGAGATTGTGCAACAGTTGAAACCTTCTAGTTGTTTTAATGATGTGGTTCCGGTAAGACTGTTTAAAGAAGTGGTTGGATCTATAGGTCCTATTCTACTGTCTATAGTGAACAGTTCTTTTGTTTCTGGATGTGTTCCGGAGGAGCTAAAGATTGCTATGGTTCAACCGCTCCTGAAGAAGCCTTCATTAGATCCTGCAGTTGAAAATAATTATAGACCTATCTCTAAACTACCTTTTATTTAAAAAATAATAGAAAAGGCAGTAGTGAAGCAATTGCTGAAGGTCGTTAATGAGAATACAATTTTTGAGAAATTTCAGTCTGGTTTTAGAGCAGACCATAGTACTGAAACTGCTCTTTTATGAGTGATAATGATTTATTGATGGCAGAGGATGCTGGTGAATGTTCAGTTTTAGTTTTATTAGATTGGACTGCAGCTTTTGATACAGTTGACCATTCTATTTTAATTAATACGTTAAAAACATGGGTCGGGGTTTCGGTGACGGCGTTGGATTGGTTTGTGTCTTATTTGTCAAATAGGACATTTGTAGTGTCAGTTGCAGATGAAGTATCCCAACGCTCTGAAGTTGTATGTGGAGTTCCACAGGGATCCCTGTTAGGACCAATTTTATTTTCAATTTACATGCTTCCATTGGGTGCTGTAATCCAAAAACATAATAAAACATCTTCACTGTTATGCAGATGACTTACAGTTATACTTATCATTGAGTTCCAAGGATCTGAATAGTCTTGATGTCCTTCAATCATGTTAAATAGATTGTGATAATTGGTCAGAGCTCGAGTAAAAATCAAATTGAGCTTGCTCTAATTAGGGTTTTTCCGAATATTAGGCAGGTAGTAAGAAATCTGGGTGTTTATTTTGATACAAATTTAAACTTTGAATTTCATGTCAAGAAGTTGGTTCAGTCTTGTTTTTATCAGTTAAGAAATATTTCTAAGGTGAGACGGTTTTTGAATTTTAATGATACAGAGACGCTTATTCATGCTTTAATTTCTTCCCGACTTGACTATTGTAATGCCTTGTTTTCTTCTTTGAATCATCGTAATGTATTGCGCTTACAATTAGTGCAGAATGCTGCAGCCAGATTATTGACACAAACAAAGTTATTTTATCATATTACTGTGTGTTCACACCGCTGCCGTCGAGAGCGTCAAAGTGGCCGGAAGTCATTCATTTTCAATGTGAGCCAGCGTTGAGCAGCGGCACGGCGCATCTTGGACGGCGAGGGCGTCAAGGAGAGTTGAAATCAGGTCAACTTTATGGTAATGAGCGATGATGTGGTTTGGCGGCAACCAATCGGAACGTAGAAGTCCACCGCTTGAGAGGATTCCAGAGAATGCAGCCCTGTAAACTTTGGTGCTGACCTCATTAGTTCCCAAGCAAAATGGAGGAGAGGTTGATTATTGCTGTGGCGGGTTTCCCAATAACCTAGGATGTGTCCCTGTTTGCGTACAGGGACATAAATTTAAAAAATGATGCGTGGACCAAGGTGTCTGACTCTGAGATTGTTGGTGTTCTTGGTGAGTTGCTGATGTGCATTAACGTTATAGTAATAATAATCTAATGATATAATAAATAATAGTATAATAGTCCCAGTTCACTTTTAAACCTTTAAATCAATTTTCCTGATTATAAGTACATTAAGTAATGTTTATACCTGATTATACTTACTTAAGAAACATTTTCAATGTAGGACTTTTACTTGTATCAGAGTATTTTTACAGTGTGGTATTAGTGCTTTATACATTATTAGGTAAAGGATCTTAATACTTCGTCCACAACATTTAATGAGGTTAACTTATAACGTTATCCTCCTTGTGGTCAGTCTGCACAAGATCAAAATGCTTGTTTGCTTTGCGGCCCCTTTAAATACAAGATAAGCATTCGATCTACGTCAGAGCATCCACGAATCTTTCTACAGCGTTGATGGCAGGGCTGCCAGAGCGATTTTTGACACTCTCGCCGGCAGCGGTGTGAACGCACAGTTACACCTGTTTTAGCTTCTTTACATTGGCTACCTGTTTATTTTAGGATTGATTTTAAGATTCTTTTATTGACATATAAAAGCTTTAAACGGCTTGGCACTTTTGTATTTAGCTGAGCTTCGGAGACCGTACGAAACAGGGAGATGTCTTATCTTTTTTTAATGAATTGCTGGCAGTTCCAAGAACTAGATATAAAACAAAAGGAGATAGGGCATTTGCAGTGAGGGCTCCAAAACTTTAGAATAGGTTGGCAGTGGATATTAGATCATCTGAATGCGTGTCTGTTTTTAAATGTTGCTTGAAAACATACCTGTATAGATGTGCTTTTAATATTTTGTGATGTTTTTGTGTATTTTTGGGTTTGATCTTTTTTGCTTTATCATAAATTATGTATAGCTGAGCTCAGGGTTTCTGCAGGATTTTTAAGCTCAAATTTAAGACCTTTTTAAAACCTTCACAAATAAAATTAATACCATATGAGTGGGGTAGGGCAATGTCTATAGTACCATATTAAACTGTAAAATTACTGTAAAAAGCATAATTTAGATACAGCTCAAATACAAGTTTTCGCAAAAACAAAAACTTTTATAAAATGATAAACTTTACATTTCAGCCTTTAAACCATTTTTAAGAAAATGGATGAGTCAAAAGTATTAATTACTATATTAATTTAAACAATTATTAACAATAAATGATTATATCAATTAAATAACATAAATTAAGGGTGTGCGATATTGACAAAAAAAATGATCATTTTCTGGGATTTTATCGATAACGATAATTAGACAATATTTTGCTGAATGTGTTATTGTGCTGATATCTTATCTCTAATTGTGCTGACAGCTGACTCCTGAATTTTTTTATATTCTTCATATTCTGTGTGGTCAGTTCACAGCAGTGATAGATATTAATCATTTTCAACAAGTTTTATGGGCATTTTTAACTTTAAGCCATTTTTTCTAAAAGTGTGCACCATCTTTTGAGTCAAATTCTTGCATTTGGGTTGTTACCAAGCAAATTAAATCAGTATCAACAAAATGTATCTTTGCAATGCAGAGGAAACACAGAGGCTGCATTAGAAGTGGCATTTAGATGCATTTACACACTGTTTAATGCAGCTCTGAGGGACATGGAATACTTTAACCTGCAGTTACAAATGCATAAATAATGTTTTGATATTTTAAACATAAAACATTGAAAACTGATGTTTGAAATTATTTAAAAAATGAAAAGGTACCTTAAATGTGAAATTAAAACTGCCAGTAGGTGGCAGCAAGTCACTGTTAATAAGTGAGTCATTGCGATTGAATAATTTAAACGGTCGATTCATTCAGGAACGAAACACCGTCATGCTGCTCAGAGACGCAAAACAGAACTGTGGCTGTTTTTGGAATTTTTTTTGTTGGAGAAATAGAGCAAAACAGGAAATATGGTGTCTAAAACGTAAGTCTCTTAATATTAACTTCTTGTTTATTGAACTGTTGTATAAAATCAATATCACATTTGTAATCATGCTGACTTTGAGAGAAAAAAAAAACGTCACTTTTCGTGTGATATTAACTATATGAAATTATATAAATATATACATTTTCTGCCCCATATCTTGAATTATGTGATAATTCTAAATGCATTTTAATAGACTGATTCATTCAGTGAAAGAACACACTATAAATGTGCACGCGCACTAGTCTAACCTGCTAGACTTCATCACCTAATGTATGCATGCACTCTGTAGGTGTTTTGTTTGCTTTTCGCGATATACTCGATAATATCAAATCGCACATCGTTAAAACAACAATTACGATATTATCGCAGACCATACATATCGCACACCCCTATTCTGTTTAGATTTTTATAATGCATTGTCTTCTTATCGATCCACCAGTTCACATTTAAAGCTCTGCATGTTTTCAGGGTAAAAACATGGGTCGATTTTTGCATTTGTCTGAACTCTGAACAAAACATTAGTTTTATTGAAAATGCTCGTTCCTTCTGACAGCAGGTGGAGCGTTTGGTAGAAATATTTTGTTTCCCCGGTAACAGCAGAACACAAAGAAGCGCAGCACCGGACTTTGAACGTGCAGCGCTCATGTTTATTTAATGAAATCATAGCCTTTTGAAGTTTAATTGTCACATTCTGCCATATCGCAATTCTGGTCTTTCCGTCCCCAAATTTAAGACCTCTTGAAATCATAATTAAGACTTTCTTGTACAATTTAAGACTTTTTAAGGCCTTAAATCTGATACAACTAAATTTAAGATTTTTTTTAAGACCCGCGGAAACCCTGTGAGCTGCAATAATAGGTCTGTAAATATATCAAAATATCAATTCAGATGCAGGTTCTGAAAGAAAAAAGAAAAAAAATTATGGCCATTGTAGCCTAAAAGTTTGAATCAAATAAAATATTTCTTTCTAAAGCTACTTTTTGTAATGTATGTTTGATGCTTCTCATTTAACACAATAATGACTTTAAATTCTCTCTTGGGGATAATTTCTCAGCCAAATTTGCTGTGTGACTGTCGGCTTGGTGTGTAAACTTACTGAAATCACTTTTGTATCATGCCTCAGTGTTTCAACCGTGGAAATAAGTCAACAAAACAGCTTGTACAGCCAACGTCACAAAGTTTTAGTTTCAGTTTCAAGTCGAAGTTTAATACCCAGAAGAGGTCTCTGTTAAAGTTTTTAAAGCATTTATCCAACCTTTTCCTATGCTATATGACGTTTTGCGTGAATTATGGGAGTAAATTCTGTTACACTCTAAACAATCAGTGAAAGGTTCACTCTATTAAGGAAATAACAAGCATTTTTCAAAAACTGGGTACAATGAAGTGACATTATTCTACTCATCCTTCAACCATCAATTATTAAATGTAAAAGTATAAAAGCATTTACAAATTACTACAACAGACCATGAATAACCCCAAAAACGTAATTATTTCTATTAACATTAACAATGAGTGATAATATTATATAATAAAGTGATTTCTGTCATTCTGACAGATAACAAATATTGTATCTACCTGCTTTAGAAACATTCCAATAAACACGACTGATAGGGATTAGAAGTGAAACGGGGAGAAAATTACTTTTTAAAGCATCCATGTGAAAACAAACCTGGAAAGGGACATGAGGATTTGAGGAGAAAACAAGAGATTCTTAGTGCATTCCAGTGAATTATTCATGGAATATATCGGAAATTAAATCAAGAGTGCAGACCACAAATGTGAAGTATATGCTGTCGTTTTTCATACTTACAAAAAATTTAATAATAAGGAGAAAAAGAATGCAGCGGAGTGAGAAGAGCTCTAGCCACAGATACTCTTGTTATACCACGTCACAGTAAAATAGCACTATGTTATTCTCCTGACATCTGAAACTAGAACATGAAGGAAAATGTACAGCTCATTCAGTCAAGCTGGCGGATAAGGTTTATTTGTAGTGCAACCTTGAAACAGAGCCGATCCTCCCTATACGGGAAACAGAGCCGCTGCCCCCCCCCCCCCC
>NW_015546020.1:19118-45597 GCF_001515605.1 Sinocyclocheilus anshuiensis | reverse complement strand
ATTGCAGAAGGCTTACTAGGACAAAGGTGGATACGCATTTCCATAGTCGAATAAATTCTGCTTTGAGAACAGTCACTTCCATAAAAGTGTTCCTTCCTCTGAAATGCGGAAATGAAAACTGAAATAAAGGAGATATTTATTGTTCAATGAAGAGCCAACCATTCTCCATTCAGTGGCTATAGTTGCTTCTGGTTTGTGAATTGTAATTCACAGAAAGTTTACAAAATATTTTGTCACTCAAAAACTTGTTACATCTGTAACGAATGTGTATTTTCCTCATCTAAAATATACAACACGTTTATAGGCTGACATTTTTCTGATGTCTGGACTAGACTGTCAGGAAAGTATAAACAGACGGTTCAATATATTTGTCATTTTGACTGAAAGTGTCTCACACATACTGCTGAAATTGCTCAAATATTGATATTAAATGTTTCCATTCTACTGTAGCACAAAAAAAGCTAATTTTCTCCTGTTGTTTCAGCTGTAATACTTACACATTTGCTTCAGTTTTTCAGCGATCTCCACTTCATGTCACAGCAGCACATAGAAACAGAAAAATGTGGAGATTATTAGTGAATGAACAGATGAACATGACAGAAACACTAAGACACTGTGTGATTCTTCATGTGCTTCTAATAATCACTTCTTCATCTGCAAGACTTTATATTATTGTTTTATGTGTGAACATTAGTCATCATTAATATGAACTAACAAACAATTTCCACAGCATTTACTGCGTCATGTTCATTTATATTTGTTTTATCACAAATTCAGTGATGTGTCACTGAATGACTGAGAGTCACACGGTCCAGATAAAACTCAAAATAACAGAGTAAAGGACAGCAGGACTATGATTTTACCCCAACTGCTGCTAAACGTTTATATATTTCCGTGAGCTTCAAAAACAGCACAAAAACAACACAACATGAACAAACACAGCAAATAATTAAAGCTCGAACCCCTAATAACACAAACAGACATAATCAAACACAGATCTAAATGTAATTGTTGTAAATTCAACAGTAAACAGACAGAGATTCAATCATCTGTATATCAATGTCATGCAGCTCAGTACTGGACAATCACACACTTCATTAATTACCACACTAAATCAAACAAAAGCAGAATATTTATAATACATAATAACTGATGATGAAAATTCATATTATACATTTAAACTACTGTAGCACAATAAAGTTCATTTTTCTCTGGCTGTATCAGCTGTAATACTTACAGGTTTCATTTTGTCGTTCAGAGATCTTTGCTTCATGTCACAGCAGCGCATAGAAAGAGAAATTAGGAGATTATAAGTGAATGAACAGACGAACATGACATTTAAATCTCCATATGACTTGTGAACTAGGTAAGTCTTACTAATTTCAAAGCTTTATGTGCAGTTTAAGTGGTATTTTACATTTACATCTTACTGCCATGCAACAAAATTCATTTTTCTCTTTCTTGCTGTATCATCTGTAATACTTACTCTTTTGATTTTTTAATTCAGAGGTCCTGCACCAATAAAATAAAACACCAGCAGCTGCTGCCGCTGTAGCTATTAGCAGCAGAACAACAACAATCCCTGCTACAGCAGCTGGAGACAGACCTGGAACTGAAATGATATAAAGAGTCATTAGTGCGAATGAGTGTCTGATTGATAACAAACACTATTATAAGTGTTGAGTTCTGAAAGTTACAGTATGATGTCTTTGTACACTGAAGCTTTTCTATTTTAAAGGAAGTTTGATTCCTTATGATTTGAGCCCTTTAATGTCACATCATTATTCACAGACAGCTGATAAACTACATCAAAAGACTTGAGTTACTCACCACTGACAGTAACAGTGAATCTCTTGTATAAAGTCTGTTTGTTGCTGCTGATCTTCACTGTATAAAGTCCAGAGTCTGTGGTTCTGGTGTTTGTGATGATCAGAGATCCAGTCTGATGATTCAGTTTGAATCTGTCTCTGAATCTCTCATCAGTTTCATCATATAATGGTGAGCTCTTGGCCTCTATATCATGTTTAGCTATGAGTTTTCCTTCCTCTCCAAACCTCCACACTATCAGCTCATCTCCGTATAGTTGAGGAACATGAAGAGCGACAGGATCTCCCTCCGTCACTGACATGAGCTTCATTTCAGCCTCACCAGCATCAATAACAGATAGAGACTCTACAAGAAACAGATTCACAGACAGAAAATAAACATACTGAACACTGTTACTGGCACTAGAATATTAAGCTTTGCAGTTGATTAGTTAATCTCATGGTTAATAAATAAGGCATATACAGATTAATAAAAGTATGTCAGATTGACAGTTACAGCTGGTTGACTAATTTGACTGGTCATGAGGCGTCTTATTATTTCATATCACAACACAGGAACATTTCATTGTTTGTATAACGGCACATGTCTGTGTTCAAATTACAATTAATTTTAGCAATCGTGCTTTGAGTGGTTTCAATACTGTTGCTGAAGGAATGAAACTAAAAATATATATCTATGTTCTGTATCAAATGTAAGTCACTCAGTATGAACTTCTTTCTAAAACTGTGGATTAAAATTACAATCACACTCTGCATCATGCTGCGGTTCTGAATACCAGTCATGTGATCACCTGTGACTCAATCACAGCTATGATATTCAGAACAACAGCATGACTGTGATATTGAAAAACTAAATCTCTGTAAGATTGTTGAACACATTATAAGTAATATTTCCTGGTTGCACTTTGAATCTGTTGAATTCAGATGAATATGTATATTAAAAAAGAAACTTGGAAACATCTAATTGTTCAAAAATAGATATTCTCACCATAGACAGTAACTCTGAACTTAATATATGAGGTTGCAATGTTGTGGCTGATTTCTGCTTTATAAAGTCCAGAGTGATTGGTCCTGGTGTTCTTGATGGTGAGAGATCCAGTCTGATCCAACTGCAGTCTGCCTCTTAATATCTCATCATCTTCATATGAGATTTCATTTCCATCAATTTGAGCAATGGTGGAACCTTTATCTCCAAACCTCCACAGTAGCAGGACAATTCCCTGTATTTGAGTAAGATCAGGGTTTAGAGTGACAGAATCTCCCTCCATCACTGACACGGACTTCACTTCATCTGTTTCAGCATAAAACACTCCTGCAGAACAAACAGAAAGAGTTTCTCAGATATTAAACTCATAACACAACTGGTAATGCTGTTGAAGTTTTCTCACTGTCTCACTGTGGTCTTTGTTCACCTCCCATTCTGCCTGAGACACCAATTAGCAACCTGGGTCCCTTATGCCAATATGTTTTGAGGTAATTCATTCATACACAAGATCGGGGGGTGGTGTCACAGCATGGTTGTTCCCTTACGAAAATTAACCATGGTTTTATTATAGAAAAAGTTTAACCGTGTTTTTTTTTTTTTTTGGCGTATTGATCACCATAACCGCAGTTTTACCACAATACCACTATGGTTAGTGTAGCAAACCCATGGTTAAATTGTGGTTACCGTGCTTTAACTATAGTAACCATGGTTTTTTAGGTCTTATTTGTTGTAAAGCCATGGTTAATTTTCGTAATGGTTCGTTGCCCCAATGCCAAATGCGGTTTCCGGTGACACCGAAAGTGTTGAAAAACAAAGAGAATTGCGCACTTACCACACATTCTTAGCAAAAACAGAACGATTTTGAGAGTGCTCTTCATAATGTTGAAGATTCCAGAAAAATCTGATTTCGATGGATAGTGTTATTATCATTAATACTCCATTTGTTTCTGAACTACATCCACTCATGTGACAGCGACGATTGTTAACAATCCTCACTAAAGGGCAATAGAGTGATTAATGTACAAGAATATTTATATACTGATAAAAAAAGAAGCAGCAAGTATTTCCTACATAGTAGTAGACTGACCACATGACTCAAAACAAAAAGGAATTAGTTTTAGTTTTACTTCTTCTTCTTCTTCTTCTTCTTCTTTGCGGTTTAAAGGCGTTGCATTACCGCCATCTTCCGGGTTATTTTCCTGTAGTGTTATTCCAGTTTATACGACAGTTCGTTCTGGTTCTCAAATCTGATTGGTTGAGAACCATGAGATATTGTACTGGTATCGCTACAGGAACGCCCTTTCACAATTTTGTATCACTCCGCTTGTTCTAGCCGGGTCTATGTTTTTTTTTTAATTATTCACTCTGAGTTAATCGTAGAGTACGTTAGTTAATATAAGAAACATATGATGGAGGAAAATAAATGAGCAATATCACTCGAGTAGGAGAGCAATACCGGCTCTATATCAGCTGATATAGAGCAGGTATCGCTCGAGTACTCGAGTGATATTCCGTTTATACAACAGTTCGACGGAACATGTGTGTAATTAAACAAGAAACAACGGAGTGCCTAATAAAACCCTCTTTTGTGCGGAACTACTTCCTTCCGCCACGGATTCAAAGCTCAAGTTGACAGTTAAACACGTCACTTTTAGAATTCGTATCAAGGGCATGTGCTGCTTCAGTTAGGTTATTAGTGAGAAATAATGAGGTTATAAGAGAGAAACAATGCGGCAAGACGTGCATCCAAATGAGAGAGAGAGAGACCTCGAAGCTAGACGTTCCTCATCACATCCGTTCTAATTAACAAATTACAAATATTTCTTCTGCCTTGTCCACTCACACCACTTCGCAATAGGCCTACATTTTATATGCTACCTGTCCCTGACAGCCCAACTTTTCTTAGTTCTTCCATCATTTTACCCCTTTGTTCTTCATAATTCTTGCAGCTCATAAGTACATGTTCTATGGTTTCTAAAACCTGACAATACTCTCTCTCACACACACACACACAAAACAAACAAAAAAACAGCTGCTAATGTGCAATGTACTATTCAAATGACTGCGTCCTACTCTTAGCCTAACCTAGTCATCATTATTTCTTCTCTCCTAGTCCCTCAATTCCTCACAGCACCAGCCCTATTTTGAATGGCATACAAATGTCTTCCTTTAGTTTCAATGTCCCATTGATGTTGTCATTCTCTAATGCCTTCTATCCATATTTTTCCTTCAGATTTCGACAGCTTAATATTGACTTCAATGTTCTTTTTTTTAATCGCTTGTTTAGCTAATTTGTCCACCCTCTCATTACGGAGTCCGGAGTCCAAATCAGTCGAATCTCACTACATTTCCTTTACTTTTGCTTATGTTGTCAATATTGCATATAACAGGTCCTGACGGCTATTGGACATACCTGTCCTGCGACTGTACACTGCTGACAATGAATCACTTCCAATTAAAGCTTATTTATTTATTTATTTTACTTTTTAAATCCATTCTAATGCCATCATCATATAACTCAACTACACCTCAGATCATTTCTGGGTCGTCCTTAATCACCTCCTTGATTAACAATACAAATTGCTGAACCATGCAGTCCTTCTGTACTGTTTGCTTGATAGGTCTGCTCCTATTTTAACCTGAATCGTTCTTCCTTTCAAGAAATCCTTTATCCAATTAAAATGTATTCCTCTAATTCCCATACTATACAACTTAATCATTAACCCTTCTCTCCATAACATATCGTACACTTTTTCTACATCAAAATATATTGCTACTACTGTCTCTTTATTTATTTGCGCTTCCTTATTTCATTTTCCAAACACAACACTGTATCCATACCCCTTCCTCTCCTAAATCCACTTTGGTATGCGGCCACCATACCTCGTTTTTCAATAATACACATTAGCTTCTCATTTACCATTCTTTCCATTAATGTACAGATATGAGACGTCAGGTCAATGGGTCTATAATTTGTTGGCTTTCTAGTATCTTTCCAAGGTTTTCTTATTGGAACAATAGGTCTTTGGCACTCTTACTTCTTCCCACACTTTATAGCATAAATAACGTTTTCTTCTCCTTCTAGTCTTCTGCATGGGTTGTAATAATTTATGACTACAGTTTTCTTTGGTACAGATCTCTACACTGATAAAAAAGGATTTTGTGGTGAAGTAAATACTACATAAAAACAAATTATTTGGGTAATGATTATATTGAGTGGACATATTATCTTCAAAGGATAACAAGCTGCCTGCTTACATGTTTGTAAAAACAAATTATTTGGGTAATGATTATATTGAGTGGACATATTATCTTCAAAGGATAACAAGCTGCCTGCTTACTTACATGTTTGTAAGTGCTACATTGTTTGAGTAAATTTTATAAACTGTAACTGAGGGAAATGTACTTGAGTATTGCATATTTAACAAAATAATTAAGTAGAAATTACTTGTCAAACTCTAACTGGCATGTTAAGTTGTACCTAACTTAGTTAAGTAGATTTTACTTAATTCAATACTTATATTTTACTTAACATTTATGTGTGCAAAAACTTGCAAAGTAAATCTACTTCTTGTTTTTTTCAGTGTACTATTACATATTCTTGTTCACTTAACCAAAACACTAATCACTCACTCACTGCAGAGCCAATGGGTAGAGCACTACTTGTCCACGCTAGTGTGCACTGTGGCTATTTAGATATAATTTAAATTCTGTTGCTTTTAAATGAAAATTAATATGATTAACAAGACATTCAAAAGGTCTTGCTATTTATTCTTCCCCCAAAGTTATGATCATTCATTTTTAGTTCAGGGAAGATATAGGCTATGTTAGTTTTATATATATATATATAACCAGTGTTGGGGAAAGTTACTTTTAAAAGTAATGCATTACAATATTGCGTTACTCCAAAAAAAGTAACTAATTACGTTACTTAGTTACTTTTTATGGAAAGTAATGTGTTACGTTACTTTTGCATTACTTTTTAAATCTGGACAGGGCTTGCTTGTTTGTTTTTAAAATAAAAAAGTTCTATTTTTGGCAAATATAAAGCCTTTCACACCAAAAGTGAAATGAATAAGCCTCAGGCTGAAGGGAAAGTAAATTTACGTCCGTACAGTAGAATGCAGAAGAAGAAATTTCAACACACTTCAGCAATAAAAAAACCACACAAATGTTTGTCTAGAGTCATTTTTGCTTATTAGTACGGTTGAACTGGATCATCGAAGGTCAGAAGCAAAGACATTGGTTAATAGAATGGGATTAAATACATAAAGGATATTTGTGTTGTTTAACATTTAATTATTGCAGGTTTGCGTCATATTCTGAGTTGCATTATTTTTATTCATTTTGAGGAATACTGAATCTGTTTTTTTTGTGTGTGAGTGAGTTGAATTAATGCATATTCATATTTATTTTGAACTACAGTAACATCTTCTGATTTCTCTCAACATGGGGACAGGAGAGCTGACAATCAATAAATTGAAAAAAAAAAGTAACTTGCGTTACTTATTTCAAAAATTAACTCGGATATTCTCTTGTAAATTAAAAAAGTAATGCATTATTTTACTAGTTACTTGGAAAAAGTAATCTGATTACGTAACTTGCGTTACTTGTAATATATTACCCCAACACTGTATATAACTATGACCCCACTGTCAGAATATTTAGGAATATTCACACATAATTTATACACATAAAATATCAGAGGTTTTACAAGAGAAAATAACGCACGTTTAAACCAATGAGCATTAAGCTGTGTCGTCAGAAAGTCATTTCCCAACATGCCTTAAACTTCAGACCAGCAGCACTCTCATCTTCAGCTCTTTTCTTGATATTACAAAACGTTCAACGTTTATTATAACTAGTGATGGGAAACCGAGACTTTCTGAAGCGTTTCCGAAAAACGGTTCATTTTTGCGCATTAACGACATCTAGTGGTCAGACCAACAAATTTGTTTTCTCCACCAACAAATCGTCGCGGAGCAGAGGAGGGTTTGAATGCAGTACGCATACATACATAAACTACATAGAGATATTCCTTGCCTTGATATATTATTCACAGAAACATGGCATGGACTTTCAGGACTTGTTCAAGACAATTTGATATGAATGTGTCCAGTTCCTCCGCATACTCAAAGAATCAGAATCGAAAGCAGAAATCAGAATCAGAAAGAGCTTTATTGCCAAGTGTGCTTACACACACACAAGGAATTTGTCTTGGTGACAGAAGCTTCTAGTGCACAGACAGGATAACAAGTGACAAGACACAGATAACGAAATAAATTAAAAATAAATATGTGAAAACAATACACAATAGACAAAAAGTCAATAGATAATATATTGAATGTACAGATGTGCTATACACAAATTATGCAAGGGAATGTGGCTAGATGTAATATATGTTAAACCAATAACATATGTATAATAAATATAAGTATGGATAGTTGGGTATTGCACATGATTCGCTCAGCGGTCCGGACTACCCTCTGTAGTCTTCTGAGGTCAGTTTTGGTAGCTGAGCTGAACCAGACAGTTATAGAAGTGCAGAGGACAGATTCAGTGACTGCAGAGTAGAACTGTTTCAGCAGCTCCTGTGGCAGGTTGACAATGATTCGCTCAGCAGTCCGGACTACCCTCTGTAGTCTTCTGAGGTCAGTTTTGGTAACTGAGCTGAACCAGACAGTTATAGAAGTGCAGAGGACAGATTCAGTGACTGCAGAGTAGAACTGTTTCAGCAGGCCTGTGGCAGGTTGAACTTCCTCAGGTGGTGAAGGAAATACAACCTCTGCTGGGCCATTTTCACAATGGAGTGAATATGGATGTCCCACTTCAGGTCCTGAGAGATGAATAAAAAGACATCTCTTGCTTCATCCGATTCTCCACCCGGGTATTCTTTGATGGCATTCTGTTGATTTTTTCTGTCTATCTGGAGAAAGGCAGGTCCTGTCACCTCCCCACGGAATAACTCACGGTGACTCTGTATCCAGCACTACACTGGACCTTATGTCCCTTACAAACTTCCACTTTATGTCCTCTTGGCGCTCCTGTTAAAAATAGAGAATATGTGTGTTACCTTCAAGTCATGTCTATCAAGACAAGCTCCTCCGGATACTCAAAGATGAATAAAAAGACATCTCTAGCTTCATCCGATTCTCCCCCAAGGTAGTCTCTGATGGCATTCTGTTGATTTTTACTGTCCATCTGGAGAAAGGCAGGCCCTATCACCTCCCCACGGAATAACTCACGGTGACTCTGTATCCAGCACTACACTGGACCTTATGTCCCTTACAAACTTCCACTTCATGTCCTCTTGGCGCTCCTGTTAAAAATAGAGAATATGTGTGTGTTGGGGGGCATATGTGTCCACAAAATAGTATTTACCTCATCATTCTACATACAAAAATATTTATGATTTTAAACCAAAATAGCATGCTGTAAAACATGACAAACAAACATTGACAATCATTATGTGATCTTTCCATTAATATAGAATGATACAAAGATAATTTGCCACATATGCAGAGCTATCCAGCAAGACATAGTGAAATGATGCGGTTGCTCAACCAAGTCACTGTGAAGGGTTCTGTGATCAGTGTAAACTAAATGTTTGTCTTTTCATCCTGAAATGTGAGGCAAATGTTGGATCACAATAATTAGGAACCACAGTTTCCACAAATCCCTTCACTCGATTGGGATGTTCTCTTTTATTCTGGACAGCAAGGGCAGTGACTGTAACATCGAGCATATTTTGCAGTATTAAACACATAAACACACGAAAATTCTTCAAAAAGAGCACAAAGAATGGCCTTCTCAGCTGCCATAGTTGCAACTCTTGCGTCATCAGAACAGGGTGTTCAACGCACCACCATTTCCGTTTAAACAACGTTTTGCACCGTTTTGTCGGGGCTGAACACAGCCCTGGTATGGTTGTAACATGGGGAGAGTTGTAACACCCCCAGTTTCACCAATCAGGGATAAGATAGGAGTCACATGATCATTTCAGTGTGTACCCACTTCCTCCCGGATCCACATGGATGGTTATCAAGGCTGGAAATAGGCATATTGCAATTTTTTTGAGAAAAAAATTATTTTGAGGTAAGAATGTAATTTTTTTTTTGACCAAAACTATATTTTGTGTAGTACTTCAACTATTGCTGATAAAATGGTTTAACTTATATTAGATTAAATTGTAGTTTCTCAGGCAAAATGTGATGCATTTTTATGTCCCACTTCAGGTCCTGAGAGATGAATAAAAAGACATCTCTTGCTTCATCCGATTCTCCACCCGGGTATTCTTTGATGGCATTCTGTTGATTTTTACTGTCTATCTGGAGAAAGGCAGGTCCTGTCACCTCCCCACGGAATAACTCACGGTGACTCTGTATCCAGCACTACACTGGACCTTATGTCCCTTACAAACTTCCACTTCATGTCCTCTTGGCGCTCCTGTTAAAAATAGAGAATATGTGTGTGTTGGGGGGCATATGTGTCCACAAAATAGTATTTACCTCATCATTCTACATACAAAAATATTTATGATTTTAAACCAAAATAAAATCAATCAATACAGTATCTAAAGAAATGCTCCCACCATATCTCCATGCGCCACATCATGGCTTATGTGGTCCTCCAAGTGAATTGTAACGAGTAATTTTCTTTACTGGTGAAACTGCAGCAGGACCCCTCATCCCGGCAGAACTGCTCTGCATCAGGCTAGGACCGAAAATGCGTAGCATGCTGTAAAACATGACAAACAAACATTGACAATCATTATGTGATCTTTCCATTAATATAGAATGATACAAAGATAATTTGCCACATATGCAGAGCTATCCAGCAAGACATAGTGAAATGATGCGGTTGCTCAACCAAGTCACTGTGAAGGGTTCTGTGATCAGTGTAAACTAAATGTTTGTCTTTTCATCCTGAAATGTGAGGCAAATGTTGGATCACAATAATTAGGAACCACAGTTTCCACAAATCCCTTCACTCGATTGGGATGTTCTCTTTTATTCTGGACAGCAAGGGCAGTGACTGTAACATCGAGCATATTTTGCAGTATTAAACACATAAACACACGAAAATTCTTCAAAAAGAGCACAAAGAATGGCCTTCTCAGCTGCCATAGTTGCAACTCTTGCGTCATCAGAACAGGGTGTTCAACGCACCACCATTTCCGTTTAAACAACGTTTTGCACCGTTTTGTCGGGGCTGAACACAGCCCTGGTATGGTTGTAACATGGGGAGAGTTGTAACACCCCCAGTTTCACCAATCAGGGATAAGATAGGAGTCACATGATCATTTCAGTGTGTACCCACTTCCTCCCGGATCCACATGGATGGTTATCAAGGCTGGAAATAGGCATATTGCAATTTTTTTGAGAAAAAAATTATTTTGAGGTAAGAATGTAATTTTTTTTTTGACCAAAACTATATTTTGTGTAGTACTTCAACTATTGCTGATAAAATGGTTTAACTTATATTAGATTAAATTGTAGTTTCTCAGGCAAAATGTGATGCATTTTTCACCTTCTAATTTCAAACCATTAAGCTAATACAGCTAGCTAAACAATGACTGACAGGGGTGGGGTGGGTTGTAACACATCTTTAAAAAGTGTTACAACCATCCCCTTATATGAAACTATGATTTTTTTTTCTTTTTACAATTTTACAGAATGCCTATAGACAGTGGAAAAGAAAGACACAGAGAGGTGTGCCTGCCAGTGTTTTAAAAAAGGTGTCTGATGAGGTCACAAAGAAGGGAAAGTCAGTCAGATCAATTGCAAAGAAAGCATTCTGTCAAATTAATTCGGTTTATTTATATAGTGCTTTTAATGATGCCTCAAATCAGCTTACAGAGAAAAATAGCTGTGAAAATGAAGTCTTTATTTAGTAGTTCCATTTACTGTAAGCTTCATTAGAATATGTATATGTATAGTTTTTTACTCAGTTGTCATTTGCACAAAATTTTATAACGTTAAATGAAATTACATTTGTAAAATATTAAGTTAACTTAAACCATTTGTGTTCGTGCTACATGAAACAATTACGTTGCCTTGACTGAAACTGGGCAGTGGATTTCTAGTTGCCAGCATGCTTTGCATAGGGATAGATCAGGAGAGTAATTGTTGAAATTAAGTGCTGTTTAATGTGTTTTTTAGTAAAGGGAAAGACCTATTAAAGTTTGTTGTTCAGTTATATTTGACATTTAAAAGAGTTTATGTTACATCGATTTTTGAGGTTACCATTATGCTGAAGTGTAGACCTTGTGGTTAGGCTATGGCTACATGACAATGCTGAGTTTTGTGTTGCCTGTATGGAGCTATTTTCTAACACAAAGCCAATGCAAGTGTGGGTAAAGTCTGCTCTATGCAGTCTCTGGGCCCACCAATCCTGCACTCCAGGATTAACAAAATTAATTTGTCACCATTGTGACTTGGACTGAGAATTCAGACATAGATACACAAACGTGCACACATGACAGTGTTTTTTTTAAAAGATGTATTTTACACAGATACATTGGAGTTGAGTGTTCATTAAAAATAAATGCCGTTAAGCAAGTTTGTTCCAATTGAATTTCACACACATGTTCACACTAGTGAGTTAGACAGAAAGTGGAGCTGAGTTATGTTCAGCCACAAAGAAAGACATTGTAATGGGTTCTTCTTTTGGATTGTTTCAGTAAACCTATTTTTGTAGCATATTGCGTGGTGTGGCTTCTGTTTTTTTCTTCTTTTGACTAATTGTTACAACTTACCCCAGTATGTGTTACATCCTACCCCAGCAGTGGGGTAGATTGTAACAAAGGCACTCCATGTATTTGACATCAACTTATACGGGGTGTGATATTCTTGCTGAGGTTTCAATGGGTGCCTTTTGTAGTACACAAATCTCTGAAAACTCTGTGAGTTACAGATGCTGAAGCAAAAAGTGTTCCAACCATACCCGGTCCCCCCTTACTTATAATGTTAATTTACTTACAATGACTTAAACTCCAAATCTGGTGAATCTGCAAATTCTGTATAAATATGTGTATTTGTTCATCAGGTGTGTTTGGTGCTGATGAAGTGAAGTCAGTGTCAGTGATGGAGGGAGATTCTGTCACTCTAAACACTGATGATACTGATATACAGAGAAAAAATCAGATAATGTGGAGATTTGGACACAACAACATTCTCATCGCTCAAATCAACAGAAAGAACAATAAGAGCAGGTTTTGTGGTGATGATGCTGATGGGAGATTCAGAGACAGATTAAAGCTGGATCAGGATCTCTGAGCATCACAAACACCAGTACCACAGACTCTGGACTTTATAAAGTAACCAGCAGCAGAACAGAGGTCAACACTCAACACATTCAATCTTACTGTCTATGGTGAGTAGAGATGTGTTGACAATAATCACTGTCATTAATATATCATTCTGAAGTGATACGCACAGAATCATTTGTGCATTTTATGCATTTTTATAATGACATATTTTAATAAATAACATTGTATTATTAAAGCACGTTTCTTTAATACTTAATGTTAAGTATCAACTGACAAATATCACAGCAGTGTTATTTTAGTGTCATTGATACACTATGGTTTTATTTACCCTGAATCACAGCTCTGGTACTTACCGTATCAGATATATTCTGATATTCATCTACCCATTCCTGTCATCACCATTTACTCTCCACAAAATCCTTCATCATCATCTTCATCAGGATCGTCAGTGTCCAAATGTGCGTTTCTGTGTTCAGTGTTAAATGTGGGTCATGTGACTCTCTCCTGGTACAAAGGAAACAGATTATTGGCATCAGTGTGTCTGATCTCAGCAGAAGTCTTTCTGTACATCTGGAGTGTCTGGATGATTTCTACAGCTGTGTGGTGAACAATCCCATCAGCAACCAGACGCAACATCTCAACAACACTGAACTCTGTCAGCCATGTTCAGGTACATCTGTGGCACTGTGTTTCCCGTTAATTATCTAGATTGTGGCGGCCTGCCGTAATCTGACCATAATCAACTGACAAATATATTTTTTAATTTTCATCATGACATAAAACATTGTTTTATGACAAAATAAAAGCTTGATGCTTAAACTCTTGCAAGTGAAGAAATGAAAACACGAATATTGTAATTTTACTAATATACTTACTGTGAAATATTCATTTTATTATTTATTTTTATGTATGTATATTTTATATACAGTACATTATTACAGTAATACTGCATATCTTAGGAATTATAATAATAATAATTAATGTCTGATTTAAAGTCCAGATACAAGTCAATGCAAAGGCTTTTACTCTGTTCAGTTTAGTCCCTCAAATTGGTTTGCTCTCAAAGTGCATCAAACCAATGCATTTAACTCTAAAATTTCTTTTGGGGGACATTTTATTCACTACACCTGTAGTTATCTGAATAAAAGCTTTATTATGTCCACTGACAGAGTGTTGAGTTAAATAAGATAAAGCTGCCAATTTTTTACCTATTTTATGTTTTATTCGTTTATTCTAGTGTTCTGTTGATATTGCTTTCCACATTTTATCACACATAATATTGTGATACTATTAATTAAACATATGTTGTAAGCCTTGGTTAAGATGCAGGTCACTTCAATTGATTTGTGTGCTTATATTTGTTAGATCATTTAGTTATAGGATAGTGGAGTTCTTTTTGCTTTTTTGAGTCAAGCTCTTATGAAAGAAAATAAAATAAAAAATCACTCTGAACACATTGTAGTCAACAGTGATTCAGGAGTTGGCATGTCCCTTAAATAAATTTAGCAATAACTTGACATTAAGGTGGGGTGCAAATGTTTGGAAGAATTGATGCCGATTCTGATACTGATTGCTGATTTATTTTCCTTTAAGCAAGAGACAAGAAAGAATGAAAGAGTACATGAGAAAGATGTTTATTTGCTCTATTGCAGGCTGAACTGGCCTTAAAAAAAATCTGTAGCCATCTGAAATGAGCGGTAGCACTGCATTTTAATTACAGTCCAAACAAAGATGCTACATACATGTAGCATGAGCAGTATTTTTTTTTTAATTTAAATTAGATTGTACAATTACAAGATTTAAAGCAAACAGAGTGGCCTGGTTTCAGCTTTGGTAAATTATACTAAAAATGCAAATTCACTCTCTGACAGCAGGTGGCGCTTATGGAACAGCAGCGATTCCTTGGTTGTCGCTGTAAACAAAGCAGCGCTGCGCTTATAAACAATACTTTGATATGTATAATATATGGAGGTAAGATGAAAAGAAAATGCCATCGAAACTTTTCTGAAGACAGACAGTTACTTCAGTGATACATTCATATAAACCCCAACCCCCAGTTCAATATTAGGATTTTCTTTGAATATTTCGAGCATCGGAAACAGTGAGCTTGCTCTGCCTGTACAGTATTTTCTCTGCTAGCGCGTCTCTCCACTTTGCCTCTGTCTTTATTGTGTCCCGTCTCTGGCCTCTGTTAACGTCCTTCGTAATATTTCTACATATTTCCAGGGGTGAAGCAATATTTATAGGAGCAAGATACTTCATCGAGGATCAAGACGCACTTAAACAAGGGAGACGTTCAAAATGTGCAGTGCTGGGGACGTCCATGACCAGAACTGGTTTAGAGCTTCATTTTCTTTAAATAATATAAAATGTGAAAGTTTAAACCACGTCTTTAGAAAGAGTTTGCTTTCTGTTTTCTTTTGTCTGTAAG
This sequence comes from Sinocyclocheilus anshuiensis, assembly GCF_001515605.1. Classification (NCBI taxonomy): domain Eukaryota; kingdom Metazoa; phylum Chordata; class Actinopteri; order Cypriniformes; family Cyprinidae; genus Sinocyclocheilus; species Sinocyclocheilus anshuiensis. Next base: position 30,085 of record NW_015546020.1, on the reverse strand, counting down.
TAGAACATCCATGAGAACATGCAAACTCCACACAGAAAAGCCTCCTGGCTCAGCCAAGACCCAAAACGGGGACCTTCTTGCTGTGAGGCGACAATGCAGCTCAGTGTTAATGTTAGCAAGCACTGCTAAATTAGCTTTGAACTGAATGTCAGTAACGTCAGTGATTTAATAAGAAATGTTCAGAAACCTTTACAAAGCAACCTCTTAATTAACATGCTGAACTGAGAGAAATGGGAACATGAGCCACTAGAAATTGTTCTTAAACTTAATTTCTAGGGTCTATTGTCTATGAAAACCATGTGAGAAGACATACAGACTGTGTGGGAGGTGTTACTGGAGCAGTTTATTCACACTTACTGCAGAGCTTCACAAAACCACTTCACTACAGACCAACAGCACACTGCTCTCCAGCTCTTCTGTCGCTACTGCTTTCAAAAACTTATTACAACATTTCTGTTGTGTTTTGTTTTAAATGTCGCCTTGTCAGAATTCAGGTCTGTTGTTATTTGAAGAAAATGTTTGAGACATTTATTTTCATCTGTTTGTGCTCATGGAGTCTGGCTGGTAAGCATTTTTATGATTTCAGTTCTATGTATATTATTATTTATCCGCATCAACATAATTCTGATTTTTATTATTTCAAACATTGATTTTCGTGTTTTATTAGACTAGCAGACTAAAACATCTTTGTGTTCATGATATTCATTTTGACATTTTTTCTCTTCCACTCACATTAAAGGGTTTATTTATTGCACATTATTTAATTATTCATTGAAATTATACATTGAGTGCAGAGTCAGTAATTGTTTTGCAATGAGAATTTTTAAATAGCTTCAAAGAGTACATATTTGTTTATTAGGTGTGTTTGGTGTTGATGAAGTGAAGTCAGTATCAGTGATGGAGGGAGATTCTGTCACTCTAAACACTGATGATACTGATATACAGAGAAAAGATCAGATACTGTGGAGATTTGGACACAACAACATTCTCATCGCTCAAATCAACAGAAAGAACAATAAGAGCAAGTGTCATGATGATAATGCTGCTGGGAGATTCAGAGACAGACTGCAGCTGGATCATCAGACTGGATCTCTGAGCATCACAAACACCAGAACCACAGACTCTGGACTTTATAAAGTAACCAGCAGCAGAACAGAGACGCCGCTCAGCACATTCAATCTTACCGTCTATGGTGAGTAGAGAATTACTTACCTTCTTGACCCTATTTGATGTGTGAGTGTTGCTTCAATTATCAACTTTGGCTGTGGACTATAAAAAATGCTAAAAATAAGCATCTTAATCATTTTAAACCTGAAATAATATCGCTGACTACATAATACATAAAAAGCTGAATAGGATTTTCACTCTATGTGCATAATTTGACAATTACAGCTCGATTAGAAATGAAGCAAAGTGAATATATTCTGTGATATTTACATTAAAACGTCCACATTGATGTTATAATTATTTTACATTTTTTGTGAATACGTAGTATAAAAAATGTAAATATCAAACATTTGACATAAAATTATATCTAAAATATAAATTACATTTTAAAATACAATTATATAGTACAGAAATAATTTTCACACAATAGATTTTTGAAAACTAGTTTAAAGCATCATAGTATTGGACATGTTTATTAATATTTTTTATGATGGATTTTCATATTTGAAAATCGAAAGTCTCAGTCTGGGACGAGAGTAAAACTGTAAATCAATACATAAAACGAATTTTGGTCATAAAACTAAGTTTCATTGTTTTAGAGAGAAGTTTTATTAAAATTATGTAATGGAATTTTTATGTAAAGTTCATCAACTAATTCAATACTTTGATACCGATACTTTAATTCCATTTTAAATATGAATTTGTTTGAGAGAGGGCTTGTCAACGTCATCACTGATATATGAACATGTCTGTGCCTGACACAATGAACTTCAACTCAACACATCAAATTCTGACAAATAAAATGGTGCTCTACTGTAAAAATAGATTTATTCTCTAATATCTCTTCTCAGCTCATTTGCCTGTTCCTGTCGTCAGCAGAGATTGTGCTTCATCTTCATCATCATCACAGCAGAATTGTTCACTGGTGTGTTCAGTGGTGAATGTGAGTCATGTGACTCTCTCCTGGTACAAAGGAAACAGTTTATTGTCCAGCATCAGTGTGTCTGATCTCAGCATCAGTCTCTCTCTACCTCTGGAGGTGGAATATCAGGATAAAAACACCTACAGCTGTGTGCTCAACAATCCCATCAGCAACCAGACCAGACATCTGGACATCAGTCAACTCTGTCAGACATGTTCAGGTAGGACATGTGGTGATACTAGCATTTACTTACTGAGCTGATCTCATAGTGCTCATATTTAATGTAGCGTTTGTTGTAGATCAGACTGACAGATTCATTCACAGCAGCGGCTCATTTTGTCTGTTACAGAACACGGCCTAACCATATTGTACGTAGTGCAGATCTCTGCTGCCGCTGCTGGGTTTCTGTTGATTGTTGCTGCAGTCATGATCTTCTGCACCTGCAGGAAACACAAAAAAGCAAACCTCGTAGGCAAGTATGACCTAATGCTTATACATCTGTAAAAAAAAATATTTATATATAATAATTATTATTATTAACATTAGAATGATGTGAAAGAGTGTTCTAGAGAACACAAAACAATAATACTCAAATATTTTTTATTCAGAGTCTTCTTATTTTAACATGTCTATCACTATTGTTGCAACAGATACAACATGTACAGAAGAGATCACTTACTCTGAAACAACATTCCACAAAAGAAAAGCACAGAAATCGGTAAGAGCATTTCTTTCGGTGCAAAGCTTTTTCTTGTGATCTGTGGAAACAAATATTTATGCAGAGTACAAGAAAGTTAAGGCATTCATTAAGTCAGTGTGTTTTGTCATTATCCCTGATCACAAATGATGGTGACACTGCACATAAATAAGTAGTGCAACAGTACTTCAGCGGTATTTAAAACACCATCGATTTTTTCAGTAGCAAGCAATGTTTTTCAGTGATTAATGCAAACGACAGATTGCAGTTTTATTTTTCACACTTGTATTGCACCTGCTGAGCCAGCTTTTGGCACATTGCATCCTGTGTGTGAATATTGCCTGTTGTGTAGTCATTGTTTATTTCAGATCACTTCCTTTCTTTTGTTCCTCTCTTGCTTACTCTCTTTTTATGTCTTAATGTTGTATAAATTAGGGAATCTTCTAATTCTGTGGTAATATTTAGTTTAAGTAATTATCTGTTCAGTTTTTTTAACGAGTACCTTGGCTGCTTGACAAGCTCGTTTCAAAGTAGTTTCACCAACACTGTCGTGGTGCATGCTGGGAACTGTAGACCTGCCTCCAGCACTGCAGGCATCACATATTAAACTACATATTGAGAACTTTCCTGAAACTGTATACAATAATAGTAATAATAATAATAATAATACATGTATTTCAACATTAAGAGTAGATATTTAAAGTTATTTGCTGAATGAATGATCGGTACATTATACTTTTCTCTGTTGCCGTACATCATCTTTATTTCGCCTTTTTCTGAACATCCAACAGTGCAACTGAGAATAAGGAGTGAAAATGTATCCCATAATGCAGTGTTTGACACTTTTATGTCATAATATCAATAACATAAAAATTGTTTTACCCTCCAAAATGTGGAGATACTATAAGTAATTTATTGAGATGTATTAACGTTATTCTGTACTGTAGTGTATTTTCATGGCAGAATTTGGAGGAAGATAAATGTCAGTAATGATCTTGACAAATACATCAGTGATGTGAACGTGTCTTTCTGTTTTGTTACAGAGAGATAAAGAGGAGACTGAGGTGGTGTATGCAGGAATCGCTGGGAGATGCTGATCAGACTATGATTTTCTGGAGGTGGAATACTGTGTTAGTGTGAAAATGTTTTTATTTGAATATAAATGTATGCTTATTTTACATGTCACAGGAATCACACACAGATCTTTGAGAGATCTCACATAGATTCTGGATTTCATACTAAGATAATTATATTCATTACAACTAACTCTCACACAAACCTCTTGACTTCATTCAGTTCAAAGCAAAACATGATTTGCTTGCTTCTGCAAGTTATGCACACTTTTAATTCAAATTATGAAAGAGGAAGGGATCACTCACACAGAACATGTTTGTGCATTCCACTGCGCTGTTTTGCATATTTTTTTCAATGTAAACCACTGGTCTCTAATGACTTGATTGCTCATTGCATTCTAAACTGCCATTAGGCGGTGAAGCCACTGGAAATGTACTGAAATATTGCTGTTCCCTACTGACAGAACGCATCTTTGACTGACAGCTAAAACCTTGCCATAAAATCATCCGATTTTAAGTGTATCAGTCACACAGGATTAGTTCTTAGGATATGTGTATGTAGATTAATTTTTACTATGGCCACTATTGGTAATGTTTATGGTCTTTTCGTGAAGGGCAAATGTGAAATCGTTTAGATAGGTGTGTCTTCTGCACACTGCCGACACAGGTTACTGATACAACACAAAAATATTTCTTTATGTGCATAATTAATCATAAAATATTAAACATGAACATCCTCGTTCCAAAGAAAGATGGTGGGCTCAGGCACATCCATGATCTCAGGCTCCTGAATCGCGCGCGGCTTAATGAGGCGGCCATTCAGGATGCTGACTTTAAAACAGGTCCTCGTGCAGGTTTGCCCAGGGGACTTTTTTTGTTTAGTTTTTTTTTTCTCAGTGGATCTGGAAGATGCTTGCTTTCATATCAAAATAGCCTCCCATCACAGGCCATTCTTGAGTTTTGTGTTTGAGGGGGTGGCTTACCAATATACAGTACAGTCCTTCCATTCACACTGTCCCTGGCTCCATGCACTTTTACCAAGTGTCCTATTAAAATCAGGTGGGACGTTTTATATGTCATTGTTGTCAAATGCATTTGTATTTTTTACTGCTGAATATGCATTTGTATTTAAGTTATCATTTTATATGCCTCCCCGAAAAAAAGATCGGGATGGCCCCACTCCCCCTTGGCCTACCTCAGCACTAATTGAATAGCACTGCACTAACCCAGCAGCTGGGTAACACAAAAACATAAAGGGGTCATCGGATACTACATGCACTTTTACAAGTTTTTTGAACTGAAATGTGTGTTGGCAGTGTGTGTACACAACCACCCTATAATGATAAAAATCCACCCAGTGTTTTTTTTTTATCTCGTTAAATAATTTCCCCTTTCTCAAATCGAGCCAATCTCAGATGCCTGTCTGTGTGACGTCACACAGACAGGCCCCTCCCACGATAGTTTGATTGACAGTAGCGTTTCAGCACAGACTGGACTGGTGTCTTACCTTAGACCCGCCCTGAGTGAGCTGTCATCAGTCCTCCATTGTTTCACCGCCAGAGCAGATAAGAATGACTCCTAAGCGATTGAGGTGTTCTGTTGTTGGATGTAATAATGAACATAGCAGTCATCATTTACTCCCGACATCTGAGCCGCTGAACTGGCAGTGAATTATATTTGTTTTTCAAGGGAATGCGCCCCCGATCTACCTAAATGCGTTTAGGTTCACGCAAATCATTTGTGATCTAGCTTCACCTCCAGAAGAAGTGAGTATAAGGTTTTTTAATTAATACTTTGCAAATCGCCTTTCCTAATAATGTGCTAATTAGCAAGTTTCATGATGAATGCGGCTAAAGTAAACAGTCCCTCAGAGAGCGGCTCGGAAGATAGGGGCAGGGTAAGTAGAGCTCATTTGCATTTAAAGGAAAATGCTACAAAATTTTGTCAGGGTAAAAAAAGGTGTTTTTTACACTACCATTGAGAAATTTTAACCAAACTATGTTACAGACTTTTCATAAAGACCCTAAAGAATCATATCAACTTGTGGAAAATGGGCATCCAATGACCCCTTTAAATAACCCCAAAAATAACCCAGCAAGCTCAAACCAGGGTTTGAGTAGAAAAAGGAACCATTAACCCTTTTAGCATATTTTATACAGTTTTTATACAGGTATATAAATATATAAAACAACATTTAAACTCACAAAACTAACAAATTTAGAAATAAAAATAAAGGACAAATAAAACTCATAATAAATGCTAATACATTCAAAATATTACACACACATTTTACTTTTACTACTTTTACTTTTATTAATCTTACTTCAAGTGTAACCTGTCCCTGTAATTGCTTTTTGACCAAAATGCTGCTGGGCTGGTGTTCGGCGAGGAACTGTGAACCTCAGACCGCCAACCGCATTTCCACTCACATATAAAAAATGTCTTGGCTAATATGGAACTGTTGGCAACCCTGACGTCATTGATGATGTTCTAATCTTGTGACAGTTTAATTATCAATCACATTTCAAGTGCACTTTTTTGAGTTTATGAATGTTAAAATGACATTCAATCAAGTCAAGTCAAACATTATGACATTAATCAATCATGTCGAATTAATGAATTTCTATCCAGGGCTTTGGAGCAGTTTTTGTTTAGTTTATGTTTGTATTGTTTTCATATTTTAAAACAGATTCAATAGTTTTGTCAGTGCTGTAGTAATGGTTTATGAACAGTCCTTTATATCTCTGTTAATACAGATGAATCTGCTAAAGCTCCACCTGCTGGATGAACATGTTATTTCACTAACAGCTCTCTCTTGCTATGACATTTGTAGAATAAAATTATTTAAAAGTTATATGCAAGATATTTCATTTTTATTACTTTATACTTCCTTTTGTACATTATTAAATAAAGGTGCTTTATATATTCCTTAAAATGTTCTGCCTCATGTTGACCTTTAAAAAAATAGACTGTCATGGGTTGTTTGCAGGCAGGAAAATCTTGAAGGCGGTGAACCGATGTCATAACAAATGTCACTAGACTGGGAAGATTTTAAAACGAGCGCTTCATTCATAAATTAGTACAACTTTACCTTCATGCTGTGTAAATACAAAGAGAAGACAGAACGAGCAGCGCTGAATCGGAGACCTCGCCGCATCTGGTGTAACAGCAACACTGATTATAATGGGCTCTATTGTCTTGTGTCATATCACTTTGCATGACATGTTGTAAATGGAACCATTTTAACAAATCAGATAGCTATCTAAAAACGCATGAAGTGACCTGGTGTAAACAGGCCCACAGATGACTTGAAAAACACTGAAGTGGTGTAATATTCAGTAAGTTTAAGACTTAATTAAGTCGTAACCATTAATCTCATCATAGCTGTGGGTGTTTCCATCGAAAACAATCAGTTAAACAGTTCAGGAAGATGTTGACCACAAGTGGAAAAAAAACACTCAGTGTGAAATGAGAAGCTATGAAGAAAAGAGCTGACAACAACCACATAAATGTGTGAACTTTAGTCTATATTCTACACTGCTCTTAATTCGACTTTTATCTCTCATCATGACTATTTTAACACATTGTTGCATTCATGGCTGTTAAAGCCCATCAGTTTTCTAACATATATTGATCCACAGATGTTTGAGCTGATCAAGTATCTTCATTATGTTCAGCGTTTAAAATCATTGTTTGGTTTAGTCAGTGTTTTTATGCTCCCCACAAACCATAATCAAACTCCAGACCAACTAAATCAGTGGCTCCCAACCAGCCCCCAACACTGCGTAAGGAGACAAGCAAATTATGCAGTGTTGGGGGCTCTAGAAACGTAGTTGGAAACCACTGAACTAAACCACTAACATCAGCTGCATTTGATTCACTTACCACATGAAAAGTTTTTCAGCAAGACAACTGACGTTAAAACAGCAACAAAACAGGTATTTTGTGCAAATATAGTAACAAATGATCAATTGGGAGTAGATGAGAGAGAACAACTGTAACTGTAGACACACTTTAACCTTTTAACATGATGTAGTTTAATGAGCTTCTGCTAAAATAAATGATGATAAGAAGTTCTGCAGGAAACTTAAGCTTTCAAAAAAGGTCCAGTTATTTCTGCCTGTTTGTATGTGAACGTGTGAGAGAGAGATAACCAGAGCAGAAACTTACCAGTGCATTAGAAAGTTTGTTTTTAATACTGAAAAAGGGCATTTAAATCACTTCACATATTATATTCCTATTTCAAAATTTTAGAGTGCTTGTGTAGACCTCAGGCATTTGTATTTGTGTTTTCTTGCAGAACTTGAAGAAAACTAAGAAGGTTACCAATTGCTGTTGACTCTCTCCATCTTATTACCAGTTTATTACCAGTTTAGCAGCTGCTGTCGTAACTTTTACGTTGTGAGCTTTAGACGTTGGTACTGCTGGTGAAGGTCTGCACATGAGCAGTGTTGGGGAAAGTTACTTTTAAAAGTAATGCATTACAATATTGCATTACTCCCTAAAAAAGTAACTAATTATGTTACTTAATTACTTTTTATAGAAAGTAATGCGTTACGCTACTTTTGTATTACTTTTTAAATCTGAGCTGGGCTTGCTTGTTTTTTTTTTTATATTAAAAAGTTATATTTTTGTCAAATGTAAAAGTAATTTTACAAATGCATGAACTAGCTTTTCTGCATCAGAAACAGGTAACATGTTTCGTAACTTGGCAATGTTTCTAATATCATATGTCATTATGCGACAGAGGAAGTTTGCGCTCCAGACAGTCGTGAACACACTGAGAACAGTTTGCCTAGGCTGCGGATTAAAGGTAATAATGTTGTAAATAATATTCAGTTTCTTGCACAGAACGATCGTTTCACTTCATAAGAACTCAGTGTATCATCAGGAGCCACAGGTATTAATTTGGTCTTGCCTGTATATGTGTCACACTTAGCCTAAGGAAAGGAGCGAGGAACGAGGAGACAAGGCGTAAACGAACACAAAGTCTTTTAATCCAACAATCCAGGAAGGACCACTTGGCAGACGGGAACACAGGAAACACATGTGCTGACGTTCAATCTCCGACAAATACAAACTGAAAGAACTGGGGCTTATGAATACAGGATAACTGAGGAGGCACACCTGGAATCAAATTAACAATCTGGGGAACACAGGTGCATAGAATGACTAATAATCGGGGACAAGGAACACATGGGGAGGGAAAACACAACACAATGAGTCCAGGGGCGTGACAATATGCTTGTTTGACTCTAAAACAAAAGGACAACGGTTTCACCTAAAAAAAATCTTCTTAAAAAGTCACCTACACTTTGGACGGCCTGAGGGTGAGTAAATTTTCATTTTTGGGGTGAACTATCCCTTAAAGGCACTATTCTTTGTAAAGCAGAAAGATTTGTATTGTAAAAAGTGATATACACACACAATAGAAGTGAAAAAATATAGCTAAAATGTACACTGTATTCGTTTATATTTAAAGGAGCATTTACATTTGATAAAAATTTATTTATAATAATTTAAATGACATTTATTCAGAAATATATTGATAAATATACTCAAAGCAGTTCAAGAGCATTTCCACTGTCCTCAGTATCTGATTAATCAGAGTTTGATGATGTTGTCTTCTCTCTTCTGATAAAGGCTTCTGGATCTGAATTCATAAACCAGCACAGCAACAGCATCCACACCCACCAGAGCAGAGAGAGCCAATCGGATCACAGCTTCAGTAAAACCACAGCAGCTGATATAGACTTCTGAGAAAAGAAATGAACAATGTTGAAACATAATTATGATTCATTTAGTTTTGTGGAAAAACATAGTGCCACTGCTGTAAGGCTGGAAGAACCTCAGACACTTTGATCTCCTGAGATACGGGCAATACAAACACAGTGCATTTATGTACAGACGTGTTTCCACAGCTTCTTTCTCACCTATACATTTGTTCTTTTCCCCCCTACTTCCTTCTCTTTATCCATCCTTCCCTTCACTCAGCTCACTCAGAATGGTCAACAGCATAACATAATGTTCTACATGAATGCAAGTGATATTCACAGTCATGTCCGGTATCATTTGAAACGTCTCAGTACGACTGGTACAACTGTCTCAATCTTACAAGAAGTAGACTAAAAGGTAATACAGATCCTAAGAGTTTAGAGATATTTTGCTCACTGTAGAGGGTGTGTCATTTCCCAGTGTCTGTCCCCAAAAGGTGTAAACTATACTTGATCACTGCACATTCCAATTGTAAGTTCCTGTCTCCATTTGGAGGATATTTGTCTTGGTCTGAGTACTTAAAGAAAAGTTGCAGGAAGATCAGGTGCGCTTCTGTAGCCAGATGAGCCCGTAGTGTGGAGTGTGTCCATATACTCCACACTAGGTATCTTTCTGAATTCAGATATGCATCTTAGTATGTACTAGATCTCAGGTTATATGGAGCATAGGGCACATCTGGTGAGTTTCTAGATTCCTGACTAACTGCTTGACTTTAGTTTCTATGTATTTTCCTGAAGTCAGGTATGCATCCTTTGCTCTTAGATTTATCTTTGAGAATTTGATGTCTTGTAATGATTTGATATCTTTGAATTGATTAGATAATTGGCATAATACATATTTAACTGACTGATAATAAATTGTTACATTTGATTTTATTCTGACTTACTCTGAAATTATTTTCTCAAGTAGATTAAATGAAGGCATATGTTTCCGCAAATCTGCATCCAGGGTTAAGTACATGCATCTCAGGTTAGATAGAGCATGGGGCACATCAGGTGAGATACTAGATTTCTGACTAACTGCTTGACTTTAGTTAAGTTGTTATGCAGTTGCATTAACTTTGGGGGGCAAGACAAAGATACTATTGAAGTATTAGCAAGCATGGGGCGGCATACTTCATAGTACTAGCCATAACCTCTGGTTATTGTATCAGCTTTATTCAAGTTGTTATGTAGTTATATTAACTATAGGGGGCTAGATAAATATACTATTGAAATATTAGCAAGCATGGGGTGACCAACATATTTACTCTGTAGTTACAGTGGGTACGGAAAGTATTCAGACCCCCTTCAATTTTTCACTCTTTGTTATATTGCAGCCATTTGCTAAAATC
>NW_015546020.1:4904-16904 GCF_001515605.1 Sinocyclocheilus anshuiensis | reverse complement strand
TAATGAGGAAAAAAAATTAACTTAAATGATTTTAGCAAATGGCTGCAATATAACAAAGAGTGAAAAATTGAAGGGGGTCTGAATACTTTCCGTACCCACTGTAAATCATGTTTTTTCCACTTTAAACTTCTGTCAAAAGTTAAATCTTTCCTATCTTTTAAAGATCTTGAAAGAGTCATACATGTTTTTGTTTTATCTCGCTTGGACTATTATAACTCCTTGTATGTTGGATTATCCCAATCCTCCATGTCAAATGGTTCTAAATGCCGCAGCCAGATTTTTAATGGGGTCCGTAAACGAGAACACATTACTCCGACTTTAGTGTCTCTGAATTGGTTGCCAGTGCATTACAGAATTGCATTTAAAATGGTGTTGTTTGTTTTTAAGTCATTAAATGGTCTGGCACCTTCCTGTTTGTCAGATCTTTTAAATGTAAATAAATCAGCCAGATGCTTGCGATCCTCAGACACTATTACTCTGTCATATCCAAGATCAAGTTTGAAGTTGAGAGGTGACCATGCATTTAAAGGTCTCTGGAACAGTCTTCCCCTATCTGTGAGATGTACATCTTCCATATATGATTTTAAATCTAAGTTATGGTCTTATCTTTTTACCCTTGTATTTAATTCATTATAATTCTTGGTCTTACTCTGACTTAAATTTTATTGTTTTACTTTTATTATTACTGTTTCTTTTATTTGATCAAATAAACACAATAAAAGTGGTCGACTTTTGCTGTGTTTATTTGTGCTTTATAAATAAATGAAATGAACTGAATGAATGAATATTTCTTAGTGCTAGCCATAACCTCTGATTATTGTTTGAGCTCTAAGTAAATTGTTATAGGTGACTGTAGGCGACTAAATGGAACCAATATTTAAATAACGGCAAGCATGAGGCGGCCTATTAAATAATATTAGTCATAACCTCTGGCTAATGATCAGATTGGCAAGTTTGTGACCATGAGGTTCTCTTAAACGGCTGACGCGAGACACTCTGAGCAACATTATTCCTAATGAACGAGTAAAATATATAGTAAAGGGTTGACTAGAATAATGAAGTGTCAGAATAATAATAATTAGAAATGGACAAACAACCAATTTGCATTTAACCTAAATTCAAGGTCATAATAAAATGGAGTTAGATTAGACTTTAATAGAAATAAAACTTTGTGCAGCGAAGAACGCACAGGAACCCTTCAGCCACCACTGGATACCTTTATTGGGCCAATTGGGTGGACCTTACACTGCCGTACCTGCACATGTGTGACAGAGTTGAGTGATGTCCAGATGTTGAGTCTGGTTGCTGATGGGATTGTTGAGCACACAGCTGTAGGTGTTGTTATCCTGATATTCCACCTCCAGAGGTAGAGAGAGACTGATGCTGAGATCAGACACACTGATGCTGGACAATAAACTGTTTCCTTTGTACCAGGAGAGAGTCACATGACCCACATTCACCACTGAACACACCAGTGAACAATTCTTGTACAATCTGAGAACGGAACAGCCTGTGCTGATGACAGGAACAGGCAGACGAGCTAGAAAATATTGGAGAATAAATCTATTTCAGTAAATAAGATAGCTGTGATATTTGTCAGTTCATTGCTATTTAAAACTGATGTAAAGTATTAAAGAAACAATGGTTATAAAATGTTGTTTAATAAAATAATTAATTAAAACTGCTTGAAATGCACAAATTAATGTTTACAATTACAGATTCTTCTATCATTTTTCAATAGGGTATAAATTTCTACTCACCATAGACGGTAAGATTGAATGTGCTGAGCGGCGTCTCTGTTCTGCTGCTGGTTACTTTATAAAGTCCAGAGTCTGTGGTTCTGGTGTTTGTGATGCTCAGAGATCCAGTCTGATGATCCAGCTGCAGTCTGCCTCTGAATCTCCCAGCAGCATTATCATCATGACACTTGCTCTTATTGTTCTTTCTGTTGATTTGAGCAATGAGAATGTTGTTGTGTCCAAATCTCCACAGTATCTGATCTTTTCTCTGTATATCAGTATCATCAGTGTTTAGAGTGACAGAATCTCCCTCCATCACCGATACTGACTTCACTTCATCAACACCAAACACACCTGAAGAACAAACATATAGTTACTCATATTTGCCGTTTTTAACCATTTTTAAAAGTTATCTGAAATGTTGCGATTGCAAAATAACTCTTCACTCTGCACTGAAGTATTTGGGCATATTAGTCTGATAAAACATGAAAATATTATAAATTATGGAAACAATAAATAACAGAATAATGTGCAACTGAACATTCAAAAACTTTGTCATAAAAATACTTACCGGACAGACTCCATGAGCACAAACAGATGAAAATAAAAGCCTGAAACATTTTATTTTTCAGTTTTGCAACAGAACTGTTACAATGATCAGGTCCTGACACTCTTGAAAACGTTGAATGTGTTGCCAGTCTGTATTAAAGTGGTTCAGTGAGTGTGAATAAACCCCTCCAGTAGCTCCTCCCACTCAGACAGACCCATTTCAGTCAATCTTCATGTTTAAGAACAGTTTATACTGACTGTTCGGACAACATTTTAATACTTTTACATAGTTTTCTTTCTCAAACCCCAGATTAGTCTATTATATAATTTCTTTTGGATCTTGACTGATGCACTCCAGTGTCTGAAATGAACAGGGAAATGGGGCAAAAAAGCCCCCAAATTTAAATTATGGAGGGAAAAAAAAAAAAAATCCCACAGTAATTCCAGATTTTTATATTTATAGCATGATATTTAACCATTATCAGGAGTTCTATATTTCCATTATTATCAGCATGATTGTAAAAGTGGTATTATTGTTATAACACTGATTTATTAGTTCAGTAAACAAGTTAATAGTTGTCTAATTTACATTTTAAGTTTTTTTTTAAGATTACATTTAAGTTTTTGCTACATAGTGTGTGTATATATATATATATATATATATTTCATGTAGCAATAAAAATGAAGACAGATTAAAATATTAGTATTGTAATTTTACTGTTGTTATTATTATGAACCACATTCTAAATATAGAAGCCGAACATTATATATTCCCTTCATGTTATTCACCGAGGACCCACTGCATGGTTGAGTTGAGTTTATAAATCTTTCCACTGGCCTTCACATTTGGAAAATGTGAAAGTTCAAAAAATTATGTTTTTAGAAAGAGTAAACATTCTTATTTCTTCTATCTGTAGGTCTAAATTCATTCTGAGAAGTCATATACAGTCTGTGAAGGGAGGAGTTTATTCACACTCACTGCAGAGCTTCACTTAACCACTTCACTACAGACAGACAGCACTTCTGCTTCTTTTGCTTTGTTACAAAACAATCGGCATTTTCAAGAGTGTCAGGACCTGATTATTATCACAGTTCTGTTATGAAACTGTTTTGGAAATTGCTGAAGAAAATGTTTCTTTTCATCTGTTTGTGCTCATGGAGTCTGGCTAGTGAGTATTTTTATGGCTATTATTTCCATCAGTTATTTTGCCACTTTTGTTATATCAGAATAAAATACTTCAAATTTTTGTGCTCATGCTGCTAGAATTCATTTACACAAAATAATGATCTTTAAAAAAGCATCATATGACCCCTTTAAGCATATTTCTCTCCTGTAAATTACTGAATGTTGTGTGTATGGAACAGGCAGGGGCATGTCTAGAGTTTTGGTGGCCCCAAGCAAGTGGGCCCAGGGGAGCCCCCTTAGCAGAAATCGCGTTCCGCCCAGGGGCCCCCCTGGACTGCAGGGTCCCACGCAATTGTGTTGTTTGCGTGCAGTTAACAGCAGTATGTACATGGCCTCCCTCATTCCCTTATATGTGGAATTACTATATTTAATGAAAAAACAAATACCATGACATCCATCCATCTATTCTCCAAACCACTTAGAACCACTTGTGAGGAAATTGCAGATACAGTACGTCTGCTGATATGAGTGAGAATGGGATAAATGTATAATGTTTTAAGTGACAGAAGGAGGAAGCTGACAGATGTGTAAATAATGATTGTGATAAATACGCTGATGAATGTGTATTTGTGTTTTCTTTCAGAAGGCTAAAGAGCAGGATAATGTGGTGTATGCAAGAGTCTCGAGAAGTTGATTAACTCTTGATCACTGTGATTCTGTTTTGAGTTAATCATTTTTAACAAATATGGGAAATGTATTTTATGTCAATACACATATATGCACATTAACGATTCCACAAACGTGGTCCATTTCTCATCATCATTTGAAGGGTTTCCCAATAAGTTCATAAAGGATTTCATTGAGGCATATAATGCAGGGGTGTCACTAGGCCTTTTTTAGGGGGGCTTCAGCACAAGCGTCAGAAGCCGAAAACAAGGTGTGTGCATTTATCTATAAATTGTTATGATATCTCCATCTGTGAAGTTTTTTTTTTTGTCATAAATGCAGTTTACATAATGTGATGCGAGAGCAATTACAAGACTTTACAAGACATCCACTGTAAAGTTTTCACTGCATTCATGCTTTATGACACTGCAGCTGTTTTCCTCCACCGAAAATAGAATGTGAAGGCATACTTCAGAAAATGTTTTTAAATTAAAATGTATTATTTAATATATAGGGCAGATTAAACATACTGCCAATCTAGACAATTACAGTAATATAAGGTTTGTCTATATATGATCTGGTTAGGTAAAAAGACTTGAAATAAAATCATTATTCAGAAGTTCACTTGATAGGTTGTGTTGAAACTTTTGTATGTATTGTTCCTGCCTTGTACAGTAACAATATATTAAATATTTTTAATCATACCCTCATTGGGGGCATATTGAAATCCTAGAATTTACTTATAGATAACACCACCCTGCATCATATTTGCTGAATGAAGACCTATACCTGTTTCTTACTAATTTTGGCCTACAAAAATTACAAGAGTACAAAAAAATTAAACATTTTACAAAAATAGTGCCTGTTTTACTCGAGTACATCACAATTGCTCACGAAACATGATGCATTTCGTAGCATTTCTGCTTTTGACAACCATTTGTAAAGTGAATATGTTTTGTATTATCCCTTAATCACCAGAAAAACTGCCACAAAGACATGATTCATATCTTCCTCTGAGCCAGGTATTAATTCTCAGCCGGTTTTCACATGTATGAATGATGCTTTACTGCACCCAGAGAGTGACAGAAAAATTACAGATAATGTGAAAAACAGTTTATTTATTTGATATATTAAATGGATTGAACATATTTTTCCACTTCTTTGCAAAATGTAAGTTTAATGATACATTTTGAACAGTTCTAAAACTTTTGGCTTTTGTTATTTGTGCATTAAATCTGATATATATTTGAAAAATGTTAATTCTGTGCAAACACTGTATGTGAAGGCATTTTTATTTTTTTAACCCAGCAGCATCAAATGCAATATTAGGTCTTTTTTTCAAATCAGCTGATTTTTTTAAGATGCAGGGCTAATAAATTTGCCAAAAAATCCTTTGAGAGTATCACTGTTGTTCCAAATGTGCTTTTGTTTGTGTTTTGTTTCATTTAAAGGATTTTTGTGAGTTAATGAATGTGGCATTTAGTCAAGGTCAAAAGGTCAAACGTTATAACATTAATTTAAAATATTATATTATTGGATTTTAATCCAGAGCTTTTGAGAACTGTTTTTGTTTTATTTATGTTTGTATTGTTTTCATTTGTTTTGTTAGTGCTGTAGTACAAACTGTTGATACAGATGAACTTGATGGAGCTCTACCTGCTGGATGAACATGTTATTTCACTAACAGTGCTCTCTCACAATCTTCAAATTCTTTGCAGACATCACAACATATGCAGCTCCACTCATTGGTTTTTTTTTTTTGCATCTTTATTCTGTTAGTCTTGACAAGTAAATCCATGTTCAGTTTTGCACTGTCAAGTTTACTGTGTGAATAATGAAATGAAATATAAAAACGGTTAAAAAATATTTCAGAATATGGTGTCTTTATGTAGGATTCACATGACCATTAAACAAGACTAATACAACAAATGAGAACAGCAGATCTATACACAATATCCCACTGGCAATAACATCCACTGCTTTTTATGATATAAATCAAAATCATATTGCTCCTGGACTCTGTATGAACTTTCATGTATTCATTTATCAGACATTTTTATCTAGAAAATAAATACTAGAGACACTACCAGGCCATTAAAAAAATATTGAAAACAATGAATTAATATATACATCTTTAATATGCCTTAAAAGGTGTCAATAAAAGGTGACAAACATTAACCTCATCTTGGCTGCGGGTGTTTCTGTTGAAAACAGTGTTAAACGGTTCTAGTCAGCAACGCTTCTGTTGACCACTGTAGTGGAAAAGAAATGTCGAGTGTGAAATGAAAGGCTGAGAAGAAAAAAACTGATCACAGTCACGCGATCACAAAACGAAATGTGTGAACTTTACTAACTTTTTTGTTTTAACTCTTAATTTGATCTTTATCTCTAATCACGACTATTTTTACCCATTGTTGCATTCGTGGCTGTTGAAGCCCATGATTTACAGATGTTTGGCCTGATCAAGTATCTCCACAGTCTTTTTTTCAGCTGTTAAAATCAGTTGTGTTGTTGATTCAGGTCACACAAACCACACTCAGCAGTACTACCGGCATCAGCTGCATCAGTCAAATGACTTTTCAAACAACCACAGATGAGTTCAATACAACAATCTAAACGAATTACATCAAACCATGCAAATCAAAACATGCATTTTTGTGCAAATATAGTAGCAACAATCAATTGAGAGCAGGTGAGAGAAGAACTGCAAGCATAGAGACACTTTCACCTTAAACACGCTGTGGTTTATTGTGCTTCTGCAAAGAACAAACATTGGTTAACATTGTCAGACTAAACTGAAGCTCTTAGTTGCCACAGGTGGCAAAACTTGCATGTGAACATGTGAGAGAGATGAAGTGTGAAAACCAGAGCAGAAACGGACCAGCGCTTTGGAAAGTTTGTTTTTCAGACCTGCTCTATATAATCATATTATGTTAATAACATAAATTATCAAACAGTTGTGTTTGTGAACTTCAATGTCACAAGGCCTGATATGTGCAAACTAATTTTGGAGGTGTATATTAACTATTCAATATATCCATTATCTGTTAAAAAATGTTTTCCTAAATTATTTTATGAATAATGTGATCACTGCCTTTTGATTTCAATTCAGATTTGCTGAGGTCATCATCAATAGAAGCTCCTGTGAAAATCTCAATATATTATTCAGCAGTCTGTGTATATCTGATCAGGAAATACCAACAGACCTATTATATAGCAGCTCACTGAACTCTGATTAAATGCCTTTAAAAGTCTATCATGTTGGTGATTGAAATCCTTTGTTTCCAGAGATGGATTCATGGTTTCATCCCAATAACAATGTGCTTTTAAAACACAGGACATTCATAATAATTGCAATTTTTGTGCATTTTCAGTGGCTAATAATGTGCATTGTTTTCTCTCTTCTCTTCTGTGGTGCGTTTCCCAAAAGCATCGTTAGGCAACTATGGCCACAAGTTCAAAAAGTCTGTGTTTCCTGAAACCACAGATCCAACGAACACTGGCAAACTGCATTGCAAACGTGTGTGGTTGAACTACGCCTCTCCAGCTGTGGTTAGAAGTAGAGCTTCATGTTAGTTTGAAGTGTTGACGCCACTGAGTCACAGCCGCTAGGCTGTGTTCTATTCAGAGTTACGCCCTATTCCTTTCGAAGACTTCACCATCCACTTTGAAAGATTTGGAAAGCTTAAAGTTGTCTTGTTCACATCTTACGTAATTTACATGTAAAGTTATTTTTTTTAAAGTTCAATTTTAAGCATGATTATCACAATTGTACTCCCTTTGAAGTGCACTCCGAAAAAATTTAGGCCATTTTGAACACAGCCATGGTTTGTGAAGAAAGGTGAGTTTTATTATTTAGGCTACAAGCGAAAATCTTAGTTACAGCATTTCCAAAGAAAGATTTCTCATATAACAATACTTCTAAAACAACATATCTGTTAATGGTTTTCACTTGTTTTATAAAGTTATCTGAAGCCCACTGTAGCCTACATATATGCAACATATCTGCAGTGGTTTGAATGTAGTGTCAAAAAGTGCTATGATATGGTAAAAGTAGTTCATTCACATATTAAAT
This sequence comes from Sinocyclocheilus anshuiensis, assembly GCF_001515605.1. NCBI lineage: Eukaryota > Metazoa > Chordata > Actinopteri > Cypriniformes > Cyprinidae > Sinocyclocheilus > Sinocyclocheilus anshuiensis. The sequence goes on along the minus strand of NW_015546020.1, from coordinate 8,749 downwards.
ATTACACTTTATGCCTATTTAATCTCTGAAACCAAATATAATTGAAAAATCACCTGGCCAATTGAAAAACTGGCCGACACAAAAGAGTCATGTGCGCTTCCAGGCCATTTTGCCACAATATCAGTGAAGATCCCCAGGACACACTACTTAATGATAACCCTTCCTGCAGATGTACAAGGGCTCATTTACCACAGGGCTTACTAGATCGCTCTCATGAATGGTGGCAGAGCCTGACCGGAAGACAAGAAATTGTTGAATAAAGTGTTTTTTGTTGTTGTTGTTGTTGTTGTTTTCTTTGAGCACAAAAAGTATTCTCATAGCTGCATAAATTAAGGGTTGAACCATCGATGTCACATGGACTATTTTAACGATGTCCTACGTTTCTGGGCCTTGAATATAGTAGTTCCCTTGCTGTCTATGGAGGGTCAGAAAGCTCTCGAATTTCATCAAAAATATCTTAATTTGTATTCCGAAATTAAATAAAGGTCTTACGGGTTCGAATGACATGAGGGTGAGTAATTAATGACAGAATTTTCATTTTTGGGTGAACTATCACTTTAACCACCATAGTACGATGCATCGTTGGGAAAATGAACAATGAGGTGACGACCGGGTCCTGACGAAACCGTATTTTACTTTATTGCAGATGTTTGAACCACCCATTGTTTGAACCACATTGGTTGAGCTGCCGTAATGACGTTACAAAGGGGGTGGAGTAATAACTTCTGCATTAGATCAAATTCGCATTGACACTGAAAAGTATGGAGACAGAATTGTTGCTTAATTCCAAATAAATAGATTACGATCCATAAATAAATGTAAAGACATGAACAAACATTAAACATATTGACAAATAAATAGAATAAGATTTGCAAATAAAAAAAAAACATATTTACAAATATATATTTATGTCACAACCACAACTTTGCCTGGCATTTATTTGTGAATAGCGTCCTGTGCATTTGTATAGCTGCACGCATTTGTGAATCGCGTCCTGTGCATTTGCTAATTGTGAAACATTTCTTGCGTCAAGACGTGCTGACAATCCACAAATACGTGGACTCCACCCACCGTCTACTCAAGCCAATCAGATAACAGCCACATTTCGCTGACCAATCGTAGCACGGTCTCGCTATAGCCAATCCCGTTTTGCTTTACAATTAGGGCGGTCTCGTCCTGAGATAACTTCATTCATCTGCATTGGCTCAAATAGGTAATATAAGGGCCATAAAATGAGTACAGTAAAAGATGTTTAAAATTGGATTTCGTTAGACCATTAGACTGTGTATCATGCCAAGCCACAGTATTACATTTTACGTGCCTTTGAAAATACCAGAAAAACAGTGCGTGATGAAGTGTAGTAGGTTAGACTAGTGCGTGTGCGCATTTACAGTGTGTTCTTTCACTGTATGATTCAGTTTATTAAAATACATTTCAAATGATCACAAAATTCAAGATATGGGAGCAAAAAATTTAAAAATTAAAATTATGTAATATACAGTTCAATAAACAAAAAACAAAAAGTTAATTAAGAGACTTAAGTTTTAGACACCATATTGCCTGTTTTTGCTCTACTTCGACAACAAAAATAACTCCAAACAAAGCCAAAGTTTTACTGTTCAACATGATGGTGTTTCGTTCCTGAATGAATCAACCGTTTAAATGACTCGGTTCAATCGCAATGACTCACTTATTAACAGTGACTTGCTGCCACCTACTGGTGGTTTAAATTTCACATTCAATCACAATCTTTTCATTTTTTAAATAATTTAAAAAATGTTTGTTTAAAATATCAAAACATTATCTATGCATTTGTAACTGCATCAGCGAAATGTGGCTGTTATCTGATTGGCTTGAGTAGACGGTGGGTGGAGTCCACGTATTTGTGGATTGTCAGCACGTCTTGATGCAAGAAATGTTTCACAATTCGCAAATGCACAGGACGCTATTCACAAATGCGTGCAGCTATCTACAAACGCACAGGACGCGATTCACAAATAAATGCCAGGCAAAGCTGTGCTTGTGACAAATACATATTTGTGAATGTTTTTTTATTTACAACTCTGATTTTATTTGTGAACTTAATTCATGTTTGTGAAACTTTAAGACTTATTTGTGGATCTCATTCTATTTATTTGTCAACGTTTAATTTGTTCATCTCTTTACATTTATTTGTTGATCATGAGCCATTTATTTGGAATTAAGCAACAATTCCATCTTCATAACCCCTTTCGTGCTCTTCCCAATATTGTGACAAACACCATATTTAAAAAGATAACATTTGAAGAAAACCGTAAGGTAAGTGCGTTTTATTTTCAAAATTGACGCAGTGAGTCAGCTCTTTTCACTGCAAAAAAATAAGGCCCATCTCTTTCAATAAAAACTGTTTCTCTGGCATTTTCAAAGGCACGTAAAATATAATACTGTGGCTTGGCATGATACATAGTCTAATGGTCTAATGAAACCCAATTTTAAACATCTGTTACTGTACCCATTTTATGGCCCTTATATTACCTATTTGAGCCAATGCAGATGAATGAAGTTATCTCAGGACAAGACTGCCCTAATTGTAAAGCAAAACGGGATTGGCTATAGCGAGATCGTGCTACGATTGATCAGCGAAATGTGGCTGTTATCTGATTGGCTTGAGTAGCCGGTGGGTGGAGTCCACGTATTTGTGGATTGTCAGCACGTCTTGATGCAAGAAATGTTTCACAATTCGCAAATGCACAGGACGCTATTCACAAATGCGTGCAGCTATCTACAAACGCACAGGACGCGATTCACAAATAAATGCCAGGCAAAGCTGTGGTTGTGACAAATACATATTTGTGAATGTTTTTTTATTTACAACTCTGATTTTATTTGTGAACTTAATTCTTGTTTGTGAAACTTTAAGACTTATTTGTGGATCTCATTCTATTTATTTGTCAATGTTTAATTTGTTAATCTCTTTACATTTATTTGTGGATCATGAGCCATTTATTTGGAATTAAGCAACAATTCCATCTTCATAACCCCTTTCGTGCTCTTCCCAATATTGTGACAAACACCATATTTAAAAAGATAACATTTGAAGAAAACCGTAAGGTAAGTGCGTTTTATTTTCAAAATTGACGCAGTGAGTCAGCTCTTTTCACTGCAAAAAAATAAGGCCCATCTCTTTCAATAAAAACATAGGCTATAAACACTCCAAAATTGCATAAATTAGAATGTCTCAAAACGCATTTATAGTTCGTATCTCATTTTCCTACCGTATTGCTACCCTTAACTGCGTCATGTGGATGGAATATGCATGGAAATGATATGCAGATGACGTTATGCATATTAAAACTAGGCGTTGTAAGCTCCATATATGGCTATTTCGGGGAGGAGACGGGGGGGAGATTCATGTACTCACAATCTTCCGCTGACTGGGTATTACAAAGGGAACTTTGCGCAGGTTGTGACGTACGCATGGCTTTATAAATTTGAAAACTTGTACGTATGCACACATTTAGGATGAAATCTACGGAAAAGTTTTATACATGAGGGCCCAGGTCTCAGGGAGAGGAACTTAAAGCACTGATGCCAGAAAGCAGTTGTGAGAAAACGGCCAAATGACACAAACACCAATTCTTCAATCAAGCAATTTTCTTTTTATTTGAGGGGGGGCGGACAGGGAAAACATGCCATATGATTAAAGCACTGAATTGAAAAGCTCTCCAGTAGGTGTTATGCAAAATTCCCATGATCGTTTCAATGACCACATCCCTGACCACTTCCTTCACCACAGCCGCTCCCCTGACCGCTCCCCTGACCATATCCGCTCCCCTGACCATGACCGCTTCCCTGACCGCTCCCCT
>NW_015546020.1:2279-3982 GCF_001515605.1 Sinocyclocheilus anshuiensis | reverse complement strand
CTGGCCATGCCCGCTCCCCTGGCCATACCCGCTCCCCTGGCCGCTCCCGCTTCCCTGGCCATACCCGCTCCCCTGGCCGCTTCCGCTTCCCTGGCCATACCCGCTCCCCTGGCCGCTTCCGCTTCCCTGGCCATACCCGCTCCCCTGGCCGCTCCCCTGGCCGTAACCGCTCCCCTGGCCGCTTCCGTGACCACTTCCACTTCCCTGACCATGACCGCTCCCCTCGCCATGGCCGCTCCCCTGGCCATAACCGCTCCCCTGGCCGCTCCCCTGGCCATAACCACTCCCCTGTCCGCTTCCGTGACCACTTCCACTTCCCTGACCATGACCGCTTCCCTCGCCATGGCCGCTCCCCTGGCCATAACCGCTCCCCTGGCCGCTCCCCTGGCCATAACCGCTCCCCTTTAAGCTGGGCCTGAATTTCGGCGCGGGTATTGCGCATTATTCTGCACATTCCTGCAGCTTTCGCGTTTATAATGCGGGAAATTCTCGCAAACATTCTTTTGCTCTATAGAATGTAGGTTGAATCCAAACAGATTATCAGAGCAGTTCAGTCATTTTAAAACTTTCTGTGAGATGTAGGCTAATTTCACAAACAGTGTGAGTAATTCAGCAGTACATCTCTCTCTGTCTCTGTCTCTCTCTCTCTCTCTCTGTCTCGCTCTCTCTCTCTCTGCACAAATGGCCTCACATCCATAGTCCCCCCCCCCCTGCTAGCAACAGTTAGCAGTGTCACCACATTACTATCATCACTCAAAATACTGTATGCTAAAGGACATCCATATAATCTGTTGAAAAGTAACAGTAGTAATTTATAGAGTTGGGGTACTCGGACTCGAGTCCGGAAATGTCCGAGTCCAACCGAGTCCAGGGACAGTTGACGGAAACGTCACTGACTCGATGCATTATCACGAAAGTGATATTCAGTATTTGCATGTGTTTTTAAGTCTTGTCCAGTACTTGAAAGCCGACGGGTTTCTGTGCTCACACACCGAAATCGCGCTCACAGAATAACGCGTCTCTCAGTCAGCGTGCGAATGCAGAGTTCGCACTATAAAATACATTTATTGCATCATGAAATGTCTGTAGTAGGCTATTTCTGTAGAAGACTTTACTAGACTATCTGAAAAATTGTTTTTATGGGTCCAAAATCACCTTGGGTGTGCATTATTTTCTAAAAATTCAACGGCCCTTCATCTCTTAGCCTATTCCTTACATAATGTAATTAATGTAACTATAAATGCATTAAAAAATAAAACTGGTGTGAGTTGGCTGTGACTTATGGAAAGTATATGTAGGGATTTTATACACAGTGTGTGCCATTGTACAGACCAGGTTTATCCCTCACAGCCTCATTTTCATCCAAGAAAAAATTCAAAATGCCCTGTCTAAGGGGTCCGTGTACTGTGGCGTCCATTTATTTTTTGTTTTTTTAACCCAGAAATTAAACTGCGGTTTCTTCTTTAATGGTTCAAACACTGATGAATAGAGTAAGCAGACACAAACTAATTTTGATTTTTCAAAATTCATATTTCATTAAAAATTGTAAAAATGATATAAAGCTCGTTTTTTATTGAGATAAAAGGTGCATTTCCTGCTCTTAAGGTCCCATTCACCAAGATACCCCCACCCTTGAATTTATACATTTATTTTAACAATGAATAAGGTCAAATCCCGCCCTTTAATTTTTCACATTCTAAAAC
>NW_015546020.1:455-686 GCF_001515605.1 Sinocyclocheilus anshuiensis | reverse complement strand
TTACAGCCATTACAGCCAGATATTTAAAAGTTTGTAGAGAGGCAAGACACAAGACTCAAGAATGGTTCAATTTATATACTTTATATACTGTATATACTCATTTTTGCAATAACACATAATACAACATCATAAAAAAAGGACCCCCTTTTCCATCAGTTGCTGCATGGACAGAAAGGCTTCAACTCCTGAGAGAGATAAAAAAAAAAGAGAGAGAGAGAGAGAGAGGGGGGG
>NW_015546020.1:0-334 GCF_001515605.1 Sinocyclocheilus anshuiensis | reverse complement strand
CCAACAGTGATTGTTCTCTGATAACTATTTCAGTGAAGTGGAAGATTTTAATAGAAGGATTGACGGTAACGCTTTCTATGAAGCCTGTATTTATAATACATTATAAGGGTTTTCTTAAGGCATTATAATTAATGCATAAAGCATTATAAAAAAGCGTAATAATATGTTGTATCATCTCATAAATAATCATAACATTTATAATACATTGTAATATTTACGCATTTGTGGTTATAACTTTTAAAGAGTATGATTATATATAACACACAATGAATCCCATAATAAATCCACTCAATTTATAATGGATTATCTTGACATTGTTTATTTAAGATCTGGA
>NW_015546019.1:10821-13329 GCF_001515605.1 Sinocyclocheilus anshuiensis | reverse complement strand
TGTGTGTGTGTGTGTTTGTGTTTGTGTGTGCGTGTGCTTGTGTGTGTGCGCGTGTGCATGCGTGTGCGCGCTAGTTTATATATTGGAATTCAATTTAATGTGCAAGGCAAAAATTGTGTATTTGAGTAGTTGACATGAAATGTTAACTATAGTAACGTCAGTGTCCTGCAGTGTGACGTGCTGCACTCCATTTAAATATTTTTCTAATTCTTATTATTCATTTTTATACATGCAGGCTTATGACCTCATATTAATTAAAATACTCCTTGCAATATTTGTAATATTTGGTGATGTATGTAAAAAAATGTTAATAAAATAGAAAATATGGTGACGACTTGCAGTAATTGTAAGTTGATTATATCAGCTGTACACATTGGTGTTGACAATGTAATAAGTAAAATTAAAGTAAAACAATGATATTTATAATAACATTTATCAATTAAATGTTATAGTGCAAATGGAGTAAACAAATAGTATTGACAAATAAAATAAAGCTATGGTGTAAAATAAAATTACATTTTACATTTAAATTAAAATAAAACTGTACAGTGAAATTAGATATTAGACAAAAAGTGCGCACGTCCAGCAGCCAAAAAGCTCAACCACAAACCACAAAAACACATTATGATTATTAATTTCTTATTTAACAAAAAGAAAAAAGGTGGCACATCAAAGCGCAATAAATAAAAAAAAATATTATTTATTATATAGTTCTCACCAAGAGTGTAAAAAATAACTCTTCCGTTTATGGCGCTTACCACTCATCAAGTGCATGTGTTTCTCAGGAAATATGACATTCAGAAAGTTGGCAGATTAGTATGTTTTGATAAGCAAACTGTATGAGTGTATTTCTGTAGCACTAATAATCTGTGTGTGTTTGTCAGGGTCTGGTGTGGAGACGTCTGATGTCCAGGAGGAAACACAAACAGCACAGTCATGGTCATTCTACAGCAGGTACACACTCATCATTCACTCCAGAAAACACGCTGATGTCTTCATAAACACTCAAAATATCCCGATCCACCACACAGGGTCAAACTCTCAGGACCTCGGAAATCTGACGGCCTGTGTGATAGTGTTTTGGATCATTTCTTTATTAGAGAGATTTATTACTGTCTAAAACTGATCATCTTAAATCAAGAACAAACTTTAAACAGTAGAAATATTACTCATTACATATTTTGAAAGATTCATTTGTATTTTATAAGTAACTGTGTGTTGATCTGTGGTGCCTAGAGGTCAGATGGAAACCTGACTGGTTTGACATTGACTCGCTCCAGAAATAAAGCTGCTTCAGCGGAGCGCAGAACGTAAATGCTGTTAACTGATTATGTCTAATCTGATCTGGGTCTCAGTACTACACACATATGCTATACGCCAACCTCTAACCTCTGGCTTCATTAATATGTCAGTCTGCATTGTTGTGAAGGTAGTGTTTTCCTTTTTATCTTGTTATTTGTTTATTAGTGCTCCTCTGATGAAGTAAGTTGCTTGCGGGTCGAGTTGAGTCTGTGTTGTTTTCTACACTGCTCATTGCTGCTAAAGACCCTCTAATGTTGTGATGAATGAGAGGTTATGTTCTCCGGTTCAAAGCCTGAATCTCATTACTGCTGCTGAACATCATGCAGCAGAGTCCGGGGCTAGTTGTCACACTTTTAGCTGCAGTGAATAATCTCAAAGTCGGTTTATTTGTGAAGGTCGATTGCTGTATATACATAAACCTTAACGTTTTGAGTAACCTTAAAGGTTTTTCATCACATTTTCCACAGATAAAGACAAAAACAAGAAGGAAAAAAAAAAGATACATTCACTCCTATAGCAGGGCATGTTGTCACAAAGCATGGGGTAAGTTGTCACATTAGAAACCTGCTCTTTACTAAAAAAAGAAGTAAAGAAACATCCATATTCTAAAATCCATCCAACATATCTATATTTTAAATATATTTTTGGCAAATTAATGCATTTTAAGATAAATTTAAACCGTAAAAACAATTTATGAAACATGAAAAAAAAATTTTTTTTTAAAAGATAACAATTGACTGACTGACTGAATGAAGGAACGAACAGTTAATCAAATAAATAAATATTTTAATAAAATATAAATAATAACAATAATATAATAAATGAAATTAAATAATAATAACAAATCATTTGTATTTTATTCAGGTCCATTTCAAATAAATGTATAATTATTATTTATAAATCTATTGTGGCAAAATAAATAAATAAGTAAATGTTTTCAAAAATTGTCTTTTGTTTTGGTTAAAATAAAAATGCAATTAATCCATTGTAAGAAATTACATAATATAAAACATACGTGACAACTTGCCCCCATCTGATATTTATGAAAAAAAGAAAACACCCTTGTCCTGTAAACAGTTCAAACCTGTCTTCATTATATAGTGACTCATCTATTAACATGTCAGTGAAGTTTTATTGTGTAATAGCAATTACAAAAAAAAATAAAAATTAAGAAATTTAAGTTTGGTTAAAAAAAAAATATATATA
>NW_015546019.1:0-10799 GCF_001515605.1 Sinocyclocheilus anshuiensis | reverse complement strand
TATATATATACACATTTTATTTTAGGTTTCATTTTCATTTTAGGGTAAGTTTTAGTAGTTTTGTTATATGCTTTTGTCATTTTTAAAAATATTCTATTTAGGTTTAATTTATTTTTATTTCAGTTTTAGTAATTTTTAGTACTTCAACTTAAACCTATTTCTGTTAGTTGCCAAATTTAAATTTTGTTAAGCTTTTGCAAATTAACGTTTTTCATGTAATATTTATATTTTTTTCAGCTTTATTTCAATTAATGAAAACTATTTGTAATAATTTTAGTTAACAATAACAACACTGATTAATGAATGCATTCCAGTCTGAGGTGCATATTTCAGTCATTTGAGCCCCCATCCAATGACATCATCCGTTTCATTCTCCACCCACTCAAAGAGAATTAAAGTGGGCGGAGCTAACAGAACACTGTGAGACCAGCAGCACCTGCTTCATAACCCATGCTTCACTGTTTCAGAATAACTGCTTGTAAGGAGAGTGTTTTATGGGTTAAATGTAAATGTGGTTTAATTGCTTTGGCATGTCTTATGAATATTATGTGGTAATGTCACAGTTTGGCAATGACACTGTGCTCTGAGGCGGAACATTTGGCAGCGTTTTAATGACGGTTGCAGGGAAATACCAGCTGTCCTCTAGTATACATAAAATATCTGTCCTTGTTTGACCTTTGCCTAATCTTCTTTCTTTCTTTCTTTCTTTCTTCCATCCATCCATCCTTCTTTCTTTCTTTCTTTCTTCCATACTTTCTTTCGTCCTTTCTTTTTCTTTCTTTCTTTCTTTCTTTCTTTCTTTCTTTCTTTCTTTCTTTCTTTCTTTCTTTCTTTCTTTCTTTCTTTCTTTCTTTCTTTCTTTCTTTCTTTCTTTCTTTCTTTCTTTCTTTCTTTCTTTCTTTCTTTCTTTCTTTCTTTCTTTCTTTCTTTCTTTCTTTCTTTCTTTCTTTCTTTCTTTCTTTCTTTCTTTCTTTCTTTCTTTCTTTCTTTCTTTCTTTCTTTCTTTCTTTCTTTCTTTCTTTCTTTCTTTCTTTCTTTCTTTCTTTCTTTCTTTCTTTCTTTCTTTCTTTCTTTCTTTCTTTCTTTCTTTCTTTCTTTCTTTCTTTCTTTCTTTCTTTCTTTCTTTCTTTCTTTCTTTCTTTCTTTCTTTCTTTCTTTCTTTCTTTCTTTCTTTCTTTCTTTCTTTCTTTCTTTCTTTCTTTCTTTCTTTCTTTCTTTCTTTCTTTCTTTCTTTCTTTCTTTCTTTCTTTCTTTCTTTCTTTCTTTCTTTCTTTCTTTCTTTCTTTCTTTCTTTCTTTCTTTCTTTCTTTCTTTCTTTCTTTCTTTCTTTCTTTCTTTCTTTCTTTCTTTCTTTCTTTCTTTCTTTCTTTCTTTCTTTCTTTCTTTCTTTCTTTCTTTCTTTCTTTCTTTCTTTCTTTCTTTCTTTCTTTCTTTCTTTCTTTCTTTCTTTCTTTCTTTCTTTCTTTCTTTCTTTCTTTCTTTCTTTCTTTCTTTCTTTCTTTCTTTCTTTCTTTCTTTCTTTCTTTCTTTCTTTCTTTCTTTCTTTCTTTCTTTCTTTCTTTCTTTCTTTCTTTCTTTCTTTCTTTCTTTCTTTCTTTCTTTCTTTCTTTCTTTCTTTCTTTCTTTCTTTCTTTCTTTCTTTCTTTCTTTCTTTCTTTCTTTCTTTCTTTCTTTCTTTCTTTCTTTCTTTCTTTCTTTCTTTCTTTCTTTCTTTCTTTCTTTCTTTCTTTCTTTCTTTCTTTCTTTCTTTCTTTCTTTCTTTCTTTCTTTCTTTCTTTCTTTCTTTCTTTCTTTCTTTCTTTCTTTCTTTCTTTCTTTCTTTCTTTCTTTCTTTCTTTCTTTCTTTCTTTCTTTCTTTCTTTCTTTCTTTCTTTCTTTCTTTCTTTCTTTCTTTCTTTCTTTCTTTCTTTCTTTCTTTCTTTCTTTCTTTCTTTCTTTCTTTCTTTCTTTCTTTCTTTCTTTCTTTCTTTCTTTCTTTCTTTCTTTCTTTCTTTCTTTCTTTCTTTCTTTCTTTCTTTCTTTCTTTCTTTCTTTCTTTCTTTCTTTCTTTCTTTCTTTCTTTCTTTCTTTCTTTCTTTCTTTCTTTCTTTCTTTCTTTCTTTCTTTCTTTCTTTCTTTCTTTCTTTCTTTCTTTCTTTCTTTCTTTCTTTCTTTCTTTCTTTCTTTCTTTCTTTCTTTCTTTCTTTCTTTCTTTCTTTCTTTCTTTCTTTCTTTCTTTCTTTCTTTCTTTCTTTCTTTCTTTCTTTCTTTCTTTCTTTCTTTCTTTCTTTCTTTCTTTCTTTCTTTCTTTCTTTCTTTCTTTCTTTCTTTCTTTCTTTCTTTCTTTCTTTCTTTCTTTCTTTCTTTCTTTCTTTCTTTCTTTCTTTCTTTCTTTCTTTCTTTCTTTCTTTCTTTCTTTCTTTCTTTCTTTCTTTCTTTCTTTCTTTCTTTCTTTCTTTCTTTCTTTCTTTCTTTCTTTCTTTCTTTCTTTCTTTCTTTCTTTCTTTCTTTCTTTCTTTCTTTCTTTCTTTCTTTCTTTCTTTCTTTCTTTCTTTCTTTCTTTCTTTCTTTCTTTCTTTCTTTCTTTCTTTCTTTCTTTCTTTCTTTCTTTCTTTCTTTCTTTCTTTCTTTCTTTCTTTCTTTCTTTCTTTCTTTCTTTCTTTCTTTCTTTCTTTCTTTCTTTCTTTCTTTCTTTCTTTCTTTCTTTCTTTCTTTCTTTCTTTCTTTCTTTCTTTCTTTCTTTCTTTCTTTCTTTCTTTCTTTCTTTCTTTCTTTCTTTCTTTCTTTCTTTCTTTCTTTCTTTCTTTCTTTCTTTCTTTCTTTCTTTCTTTCTTTCTTTCTTTCTTTCTTTCTTTCTTTCTTTCTTTCTTTCTTTCTTTCTTTCTTTCTTTCTTTCTTTCTTTCTTTCTTTCTTTCTTTCTTTCTTTCTTTCTTTCTTTCTTTCTTTCTTTCTTTCTTTCTTTCTTTCTTTCTTTCTTTCTTTCTTTCTTTCTTTCTTTCTTTCTTTCTTTCTTTCTTTCTTTCTTTCTTTCTTTCTTTCTTTCTTTCTTTCTTTCTTTCTTTCTTTCTTTCTTTCTTTCTTTCTTTCTTTCTTTCTTTCTTTCTTTCTTTCTTTCTTTCTTTCTTTCTTTCTTTCTTTCTTTCTTTCTTTCTTTCTTTCTTTCTTTCTTTCTTTCTTTCTTTCTTTCTTTCTTTCTTTCTTTCTTTCTTTCTTTCTTTCTTTCTTTCTTTCTTTCTTTCTTTCTTTCTTTCTTTCTTTCTTTCTTTCTTTCTTTCTTTCTTTCTTTCTTTCTTTCTTTCTTTCTTTCTTTCTTTCTTTCTTTCTTTCTTTCTTTCTTTCTTTCTTTCTTTCTTTCTTTCTTTCTTTCTTTCTTTCTTTCTTTCTTTCTTTCTTTCTTTCTTTCTTTCTTTCTTTCTTTCTTTCTTTCTTTCTTTCTTTCTTTCTTTCTTTCTTTCTTTCTTTCTTTCTTTCTTTCTTTCTTTCTTTCTTTCTTTCTTTCTTTCTTTCTTTCTTTCTTTCTTTCTTTCTTTCTTTCTTTCTTTCTTTCTTTCTTTCTTTCTTTCTTTCTTTCTTTCTTTCTTTCTTTCTTTCTTTCTTTCTTTCTTTCTTTCTTTCTTTCTTTCTTTCTTTCTTTCTTTCTTTCTTTCTTTCTTTCTTTCTTTCTTTCTTTCTTTCTTTCTTTCTTTCTTTCTTTCTTTCTTTCTTTCTTTCTTTCTTTCTTTCTTTCTTTCTTTCTTTCTTTCTTTCTTTCTTTCTTTCTTTCTTTCTTTCTTTCTTTCTTTCTTTCTTTCTTTCTTTCTTTCTTTCTTTCTTTCTTTCTTTCTTTCTTTCTTTCTTTCTTTCTTTCTTTCTTTCTTTCTTTCTTTCTTTCTTTCTTTCTTTCTTTCTTTCTTTCTTTCTTTCTTTCTTTCTTTCTTTCTTTCTTTCTTTCTTTCTTTCTTTCTTTCTTTCTTTCTTTCTTTCTTTCTTTCTTTCTTTCTTTCTTTCTTTCTTTCTTTCTTTCTTTCTTTCTTTCTTTCTTTCTTTCTTTCTTTCTTTCTTTCTTTCTTTCTTTCTTTCTTTCTTTCTTTCTTTCTTTCTTTCTTTCTTTCTTTCTTTCTTTCTTTCTTTCTTTCTTTCTTTCTTTCTTTCTTTCTTTCTTTCTTTCTTTCTTTCTTTCTTTCTTTCTTTCTTTCTTTCTTTCTTTCTTTCTTTCTTTCTTTCTTTCTTTCTTTCTTTCTTTCTTTCTTTCTTTCTTTCTTTCTTTCTTTCTTTCTTTCTTTCTTTCTTTCTTTCTTTCTTTCTTTCTTTCTTTCTTTCTTTCTTTCTTTCTTTCTTTCTTTCTTTCTTTCTTTCTTTCTTTCTTTCTTTCTTTCTTTCTTTCTTTCTTTCTTTCTTTCTTTCTTTCTTTCTTTCTTTCTTTCTTTCTTTCTTTCTTTCTTTCTTTCTTTCTTTCTTTCTTTCTTTCTTTCTTTCTTTCTTTCTTTCTTTCTTTCTTTCTTTCTTTCTTTCTTTCTTTCTTTCTTTCTTTCTTTCTTTCTTTCTTTCTTTCTTTCTTTCTTTCTTTCTTTCTTTCTTTCTTTCTTTCTTTCTTTCTTTCTTTCTTTCTTTCTTTCTTTCTTTCTTTCTTTCTTTCTTTCTTTCTTTCTTTCTTTCTTTCTTTCTTTCTTTCTTTCTTTCTTTCTTTCTTTCTTTCTTTCTTTCTTTCTTTCTTTCTTTCTTTCTTTCTTTCTTTCTTTCTTTCTTTCTTTCTTTCTTTCTTTCTTTCTTTCTTTCTTTCTTTCTTTCTTTCTTTCTTTCTTTCTTTCTTTCTTTCTTTCTTTCTTTCTTTCTTTCTTTCTTTCTTTCTTTCTTTCTTTCTTTCTTTCTTTCTTTCTTTCTTTCTTTCTTTCTTTCTTTCTTTCTTTCTTTCTTTCTTTCTTTCTTTCTTTCTTTCTTTCTTTCTTTCTTTCTTTCTTTCTTTCTTTCTTTCTTTCTTTCTTTCTTTCTTTCTTTCTTTCTTTCTTTCTTTCTTTCTTTCTTTCTTTCTTTCTTTCTTTCTTTCTTTCTTTCTTTCTTTCTTTCTTTCTTTCTTTCTTTCTTTCTTTCTTTCTTTCTTTCTTTCTTTCTTTCTTTCTTTCTTTCTTTCTTTCTTTCTTTCTTTCTTTCTTTCTTTCTTTCTTTCTTTCTTTCTTTCTTTCTTTCTTTCTTTCTTTCTTTCTTTCTTTCTTTCTTTCTTTCTTTCTTTCTTTCTTTCTTTCTTTCTTTCTTTCTTTCTTTCTTTCTTTCTTTCTTTCTTTCTTTCTTTCTTTCTTTCTTTCTTTCTTTCTTTCTTTCTTTCTTTCTTTCTTTCTTTCTTTCTTTCTTTCTTTCTTTCTTTCTTTCTTTCTTTCTTTCTTTCTTTCTTTCTTTCTTTCTTTCTTTCTTTCTTTCTTTCTTTCTTTCTTTCTTTCTTTCTTTCTTTCTTTCTTTCTTTCTTTCTTTCTTTCTTTCTTTCTTTCTTTCTTTCTTTCTTTCTTTCTTTCTTTCTTTCTTTCTTTCTTTCTTTCTTTCTTTCTTTCTTTCTTTCTTTCTTTCTTTCTTTCTTTCTTTCTTTCTTTCTTTCTTTCTTTCTTTCTTTCTTTCTTTCTTTCTTTCTTTCTTTCTTTCTTTCTTTCTTTCTTTCTTTCTTTCTTTCTTTCTTTCTTTCTTTCTTTCTTTCTTTCTTTCTTTCTTTCTTTCCATCCATCCATCCTTCTTTCTTTCTTTCTTTCTTTCTTTCTTTATTTATTTATTTCTTTCTTTCATCCATCCATCCATCCATCCATCCATCCATCCATCCTTCTTTCTTTCTTTCTTTCTTTCTTTCTTTCTTTCTTTCTTTCTTTCTTTCTTTCTTTCTTTCTTTCTTTCTTTCTTTCTTTCTTTCTTTCTTTCTTTCTTTCTTTCTTTCTTTCTTTCTTTCTTTCTTTCTTTCTTTCTTTCTTTCTTTCTTTCTTTCTTTCTTTCTTTCTTTCTTTCTTTCTTTCTTTCTTTCTTTCTTTCTTTCTTTCTTTCTTTCTTTCTTTCTTTCTTTCTTTCTTTCTTTCTTTCTTTCTTTCTTTCTTTCTTTCTTTCTTTCTTTCTTTCTTTCTTTCTTTCTTTCTTTCTTTCTTTCTTTCTTTCTTTCTTTCTTTCTTTCTTTCTTTCTTTCTTTCTTTCTTTCTTTCTTTCTTTCTTTCTTTCTTTCTTTCTTTCTTTCTTTCTTTCTTTCTTTCTTTCTTTCTTTCTTTCTTTCTTTCTTTCTTTCTTTCTTTCTTTCTTTCTTTCTTTCTTTCTTTCTTTCTTTCTTTCTTTCTTTCTTTCTTTCTTTCTTTCTTTCTTTCTTTCTTTCTTTCTTTCTTTCTTTCTTTCTTTCTTTCTTTCTTTCTTTCTTTCTTTCTTTCTTTCTTTCTTTCTTTCTTTCTTTCTTTCTTTCTTTCTTTCTTTCTTTCTTTCTTTCTTTCTTTCTTTCTTTCTTTCTTTCTTTCTTTCTTTCTTTCTTTCTTTCTTTCTTTCTTTCTTTCTTTCTTTCTTTCTTTCTTTCTTTCTTTCTTTCTTTCTTTCTTTCTTTCTTTCTTTCTTTCTTTCTTTCTTTCTTTCTTTCTTTCTTTCTTTCTTTCTTTCTTTCTTTCTTTCTTTCTTTCTTTCTTTCTTTCTTTCTTTCTTTCTTTCTTTCTTTCTTTCTTTCTTTCTTTCTTTCTTTCTTTCTTTCTTTCTTTCTTTCTTTCTTTCTTTCTTTCTTTCTTTCTTTCTTTCTTTCTTTCTTTCTTTCTTTCTTTCTTTCTTTCTTTCTTTCTTTCTTTCTTTCTTTCTTTCTTTCTTTCTTTCTTTCTTTCTTTCTTTCTTTCTTTCTTTCTTTCTTTCTTTCTTTCTTTCTTTCTTTCTTTCTTTCTTTCTTTCTTTCTTTCTTTCTTTCTTTCTTTCTTTCTTTCTTTCTTTCTTTCTTTCTTTCTTTCTTTCTTTCTTTCTTTCTTTCTTTCTTTCTTTCTTTCTTTCTTTCTTTCTTTCTTTCTTTCTTTCTTTCTTTCTTTCTTTCTTTCTTTCTTTCTTTCTTTCTTTCTTTCTTTCTTTCTTTCTTTCTTTCTTTCTTTCTTTCTTTCTTTCTTTCTTTCTTTCTTTCTTTCTTTCTTTCTTTCTTTCTTTCTTTCTTTCTTTCTTTCTTTCTTTCTTTCTTTCTTTCTTTCTTTCTTTCTTTCTTTCTTTCTTTCTTTCTTTCTTTCTTTCTTTCTTTCTTTCTTTCTTTCTTTCTTTCTTTCTTTCTTTCTTTCTTTCTTTCTTTCTTTCTTTCTTTCTTTCTTTCTTTCTTTCTTTCTTTCTTTCTTTCTTTCTTTCTTTCTTTCTTTCTTTCTTTCTTTCTTTCTTTCTTTCTTTCTTTCTTTCTTTCTTTCTTTCTTTCTTTCTTTCTTTCTTTCTTTCTTTCTTTCTTTCTTTCTTTCTTTCTTTCTTTCTTTCTTTCTTTCTTTCTTTCTTTCTTTCTTTCTTTCTTTCTTTCTTTCTTTCTTTCTTTCTTTCTTTCTTTCTTTCTTTCTTTCTTTCTTTCTTTCTTTCTTTCTTTCTTTCTTTCTTTCTTTCTTTCTTTCTTTCTTTCTTTCTTTCTTTCTTTCTTTCTTTCTTTCTTTCTTTCTTTCTTTCTTTCTTTCTTTCTTTCTTTCTTTCTTTCTTTCTTTCTTTCTTTCTTTCTTTCTTTCTTTCTTTCTTTCTTTCTTTCTTTCTTTCTTTCTTTCTTTCTTTCTTTCTTTCTTTCTTTCTTTCTTTCTTTCTTTCTTTCTTTCTTTCTTTCTTTCTTTCTTTCTTTCTTTCTTTCTTTCTTTCTTTCTTTCTTTCTTTCTTTCTTTCTTTCTTTCTTTCTTTCTTTCTTTCTTTCTTTCTTTCTTTCTTTCTTTCTTTCTTTCTTTCTTTCTTTCTTTCTTTCTTTCTTTCTTTCTTTCTTTCTTTCTTTCTTTCTTTCTTTCTTTCTTTCTTTCTTTCTTTCTTTCTTTCTTTCTTTCTTTCTTTCTTTCTTTCTTTCTTTCTTTCTTTCTTTCTTTCTTTCTTTCTTTCTTTCTTTCTTTCTTTCTTTCTTTCTTTCTTTCTTTCTTTCTTTCTTTCTTTCTTTCTTTCTTTCTTTCTTTCTTTCTTTCTTTCTTTCTTTCTTTCTTTCTTTCTTTCTTTCTTTCTTTCTTTCTTTCTTTCTTTCTTTCTTTCTTTCTTTCTTTCTTTCTTTCTTTCTTTCTTTCTTTCTTTCTTTCTTTCTTTCTTTCTTTCTTTCTTTCTTTCTTTCTTTCTTTCTTTCTTTCTTTCTTTCTTTCTTTCTTTCTTTCTTTCTTTCTTTCTTTCTTTCTTTCTTTCTTTCTTTCTTTCTTTCTTTCTTTCTTTCTTTCTTTCTTTCTTTCTTTCTTTCTTTCTTTCTTTCTTTCTTTCTTTCTTTCTTTCTTTCTTTCTTTCTTTCTTTCTTTCTTTCTTTCTTTCTTTCTTTCTTTCTTTCTTTCTTTCTTTCTTTCTTTCTTTCTTTCTTTCTTTCTTTCTTTCTTTCTTTCTTTCTTTCTTTCTTTCTTTCTTTCTTTCTTTCTTTCTTTCTTTCTTTCTTTCTTTCTTTCTTTCTTTCTTTCTTTCTTTCTTTCTTTCTTTCTTTCTTTCTTTCTTTCTTTCTTTCTTTCTTTCTTTCTTTCTTTCTTTCTTTCTTTCTTTCTTTCTTTCTTTCTTTCTTTCTTTCTTTCTTTCTTTCTTTCTTTCTTTCTTTCTTTCTTTCTTTCTTTCTTTCTTTCTTTCTTTCTTTCTTTCTTTCTTTCTTTCTTTCTTTCTTTCTTTCTTTCTTTCTTTCTTTCTTTCTTTCTTTCTTTCTTTCTTTCTTTCTTTCTTTCTTTCTTTCTTTCTTTCTTTCTTTCTTTCTTTCTTTCTTTCTTTCTTTCTTTCTTTCTTTCTTTCTTTCTTTCTTTCTTTCTTTCTTTCTTTCTTTCTTTCTTTCTTTCTTTCTTTCTTTCTTTCTTTCTTTCTTTCTTTCTTTCTTTCTTTCTTTCTTTCTTTCTTTCTTTCTTTCTTTCTTTCTTTCTTTCTTTCTTTCTTTCTTTCTTTCTTTCTTTCTTTCTTTCTTTCTTTCTTTCTTTCTTTCTTTCTTTCTTTCTTTCTTTCTTTCTTTCTTTCTTTCTTTCTTTCTTTCTTTCTTTCTTTCTTTCTTTCTTTCTTTCTTTCTTTCTTTCTTTCTTTCTTTCTTTCTTTCTTTCTTTCTTTCTTTCTTTCTTTCTTTCTTTCTTTCTTTCTTTCTTTCTTTCTTTCTTTCTTTCTTTCTTTCTTTCTTTCTTTCTTTCTTTCTTTCTTTCTTTCTTTCTTTCTTTCTTTCTTTCTTTCTTTCTTTCTTTCTTTCTTTCTTTCTTTCTTTCTTTCTTTCTTTCTTTCTTTCTTTCTTTCTTTCTTTCTTTCTTTCTTTCTTTCTTTCTTTCTTTCTTTCTTTCTTTCTTTCTTTCTTTCTTTCTTTCTTTCTTTCTTTCTTTCTTTCTTTCTTTCTTTCTTTCTTTCTTTCTTTCTTTCTTTCTTTCTTTCTTTCTTTCTTTCTTTCTTTCTTTCTTTCTTTCTTTCTTTCTTTCTTTCTTTCTTTCTTTCTTTCTTTCTTTCTTTCTTTCTTTCTTTCTTTCTTTCTTTCTTTCTTTCTTTCTTTCTTTCTTTCTTTCTTTCTTTCTTTCTTTCTTTCTTTCTTTCTTTCTTTCTTTCTTTCTTTCTTTCTTTCTTTCTTTCTTTCTTTCTTTCTTTCTTTCTTTCTTTCTTTCTTTCTTTCTTTCTTTCTTTCTTTCTTTCTTTCTTTCTTTCTTTCTTTCTTTCTTTCTTTCTTTCTTTCTTTCTTTCTTTCTTTCTTTCTTTCTTTCTTTCTTTCTTTCTTTCTTTCTTTCTTTCTTTCTTTCTTTCTTTCTTTCTTTCTTTCTTTCTTTCTTTCTTTCTTTCTTTCTTTCTTTCTTTCTTTCTTTCTTTCTTTCTTTCTTTCTTTCTTTCTTTCTTTCTTTCTTTCTTTCTTTCTTTCTTTCTTTCTTTCTTTCTTTCTTTCTTTCTTTCTTTCTTTCTTTCTTTCTTTCTTTCTTTCTTTCTTTCTTTCTTTCTTTCTTTCTTTCTTTCTTTCTTTCTTTCTTTCTTTCTTTCTTTCTTTCTTTCTTTCTTTCTTTCTTTCTTTCTTTCTTTCTTTCTTTCTTTCTTTCTTTCTTTCTTTCTTTCTTTCTTTCTTTCTTTCTTTCTTTCTTTCTTTCTTTCTTTCTTTCTTTCTTTCTTTCTTTCTTTCTTTCTTTCTTTCTTTCTTTCTTTCTTTCTTTCTTTCTTTCTTTCTTTCTTTCTTTCTTTCTTTCTTTCTTTCTTTCTTTCTTTCTTTCTTTCTTTCTTTCTTTCTTTCTTTCTTTCTTTCTTTCTTTCTTTCTTTCTTTCTTTCTTTCTTTCTTTCTTTCTTTCTTTCTTTCTTTCTTTCTTTCTTTCTTTCTTTCTTTCTTTCTTTCTTTCTTTCTTTCTTTCTTTCTTTCTTTCTTTCTTTCTTTCTTTCTTTCTTTCTTTCTTTCTTTCTTTCTTTCTTTCTTTCTTTCTTTCTTTCTTTCTTTCTTTCTTTCTTTCTTTCTTTCTTTCTTTCTTTCTTTCTTTCTTTCTTTCTTTCTTTCTTTCTTTCTTTCTTTCTTTCTTTCTTTCTTTCTTTCTTTCTTTCTTTCTTTCTTTCTTTCTTTCTTTCTTTCTTTCTTTCTTTCTTTCTTTCTTTCTTTCTTTCTTTCTTTCTTTCTTTCTTTCTTTCTTTCTTTCTTTCTTTCTTTCTTTCTTCCATACTTTCTTTCGTCCTTTCTTTCTTTCGTCCGTCCGTCCTTCCTTCCTTCCTTCTTTCATCCATCCATCCATCCATCCTTCTTTCTTTCTTTCTTTCTTT
>NW_015546018.1:351534-351690 GCF_001515605.1 Sinocyclocheilus anshuiensis | reverse complement strand
TCCCACACCTGAGATATGCAATATCTCTCTGATGTTTCCTCTTTTTCTCCCTTTTTCTTGTGTCAGCAGGAGCCAACTACACCCCAAAGACTCTTTTAAGGGCCACCACCTATAATCACGGCACCTTTGGCTTTGTAAGGTTTTTTTTTTTTTTTA
>NW_015546018.1:340659-351248 GCF_001515605.1 Sinocyclocheilus anshuiensis | reverse complement strand
TATTATACTGTAAAACTAAGTTACAGTAAGGATATAAGGATATAGTACTGTAAAATTAAGTTGCGGTAAGGGTATTTTACTGTAACATGAAATTGCGGTAAGTGCATTATACTGTAAAATGAACTTGCGATAAGCTACTGTTAAGGGGTAGTTACAGTAACTTACTGGCAATAGTGCTGCCAGTAAGTTACTGCAAAAATACAATAAAAAGTCTAACCGTGTAGGCGGTATAATGCTGTGTATGTGCACAAAGTCATGTTTATTTGTACAACATGTAATTAATTTCTATAGAGATAATGCATTATTACAGTGAAACAATTTGCCATTTTTATTTTGTAAATTAGCAGAAAACCATCTCTACCACTGCAGTGCTTTATCACCATTTTTTAAATAAAGTTGTAGTTCATAGTTCTGAATCATTTTGTCATGTGAGAACAACTGCAACAGTTCATATTTTCTTTCAGATGATGTAACTGCTGTAATAAAGCCTGTATCATAGAATAGTAACTTGTCATTCTGTATTTATTTTGTAGATGTTTGTTGAATAACTAGGCTTAAATGTAATTTGAGGTACTTTAGTAAAACCATGGTTAAACTGTGGTAATACAACCATAGTAAAACCATGATTAAACTATGGCATTACAACCATAGTTAATTTGTGGTTTTTGGTTCGCACCAAAAAAACATGGTTACTACAGTCATGGCTTACTACAGTTTTACTATAGTATTACTACAATATAACTATAGTAAAACCATGGTTCGCACCAAAAAACCCCGGTTACTACAGTCATGGTTAACTACAGTTTTACTATAGTAAAACCATGGTTAATTTTCGTAAGGGATAGCCTAAATAGAAACTCTGCATACGCTTGCACCTGTTAATCGTTTATATTTTATATTAGATCATGTTGATTTTGTGCAATAGATGAATAACAATTGATTTGTTTTAGATATTTCTATTTTGCGGGAGTCCCCTGAATCATTTTATTCTCCCGCACACACACGAGTGTATACCCGCCCACACCAGCACTCGCACATCTTCTCCCGTGCCGCACACGGTTGCGTCGAGTCTCGCAGGAGCAGGTCTCTAATCCACTGGCACTTGACTCGACAGTGCATGTGCTACATCATTTTTACAATCTCTAGATTATAAAACACTGCAGTCTGTCAGCAATGTAACGCAGCAGTAACGTATAGAGACCTCGGCTTGTAACTATACTCTAATTACTATTTTGAAAATTACAAAGCGTTAAATTACTCCGTTACTAAAAAAGTAATCAAATTACAGTTACTAAGTAATGCGTTACTGCCCAACACTGTTAGTTACTTACTACAAAATAGTCAGAAGTCCGAAGAACACGGACTGCAGGAAAGCAGGTTTGACGAATCAGTGGTCTGGCATCTGCAAGTTAGACTCCTAAAAACACCTTTGCCCATGTGCAAACCAAACAAGTGCGCGCACAACCGCGGATGATTCATTCTTTTCCACTCAAGTCAAGGCTGGGGTGTGCGATATACAGCATCGTCTGCGATAATATGGTAAGTGTTGTTGTAATGATGTGCGATCTGACATTATCAAGTAACTTCTAGGTTACTAGGTAATCACCAAATCACACACAGAGTGCACACACGTTGATTTATTATTCTATTAAAACTCTAAATTCCAGGCATTCTAAATTATAGACAGCAAAAATGCTTCTGTATGCTTTTTATATTTATATAATTTAATATAGTTAAAACTTAATTTATCACACAAAGAGTACCGTTTTTCTGCAACAAGTTCAGTAAAGCAATAAGTTACTTACATTTTAGACATAATATTGCTTGTTTTTGCTCAATTTATTGGAAAATAATTCCAAACAAAGATCACAGCACTGTTTTGCGTCTCTGAACAATGGACGGTGTTTACCTATTGAATGAATCAGCTTTTTGAACGAATCGGTAAAATATGATTCAGTGATTCACTCATTAACAGAGTCAAATTCTTTGTTTCTGAATGAATCGGTCGTTTGAATGAATCGGTTGAATCTCATTGACTCACTCATTAAAGGGGTCATATGATGCGATTTCAATTTTTCCTTTCTCTTTGGAGTCTTACAAGCTCTTGGTGCATAAAGAAGATCTGTAAAGTTGCAAAGACTAAAGTCTCAAATCCAAAGAGATATTCTTTATAAAAGTTAAGAGTCAACCACGCCTACCTAAAATGGCTCATTTACCCATTTTACTCTTAGTAATTTAATAATTTAATACATTTCATAATTTAAAAGTTTAGTTCAGAAGTATCGAATCGATATCGACGATACTGCCTTGAAAAATATCGGTATCGTATCGAAAACAAAATAAGTGGTATCGCCCATCCCTAGTTTTAATGTTTTTGTCTTGTCGCTCCGGCTGGACAGGGCATCTCAATATGGTAAGGGGCGTAACATTTCCATCACACGCTTGAAGTATTCAGCCAATCACAACGCACTGGATAGCTAATGTACAGTATGTGGAAAATAATGTGTTTTTTGAACCTTAAACCGCATAAACACATTTCATTACACCAAATACACCAAATAATGTTCTGTTTAGCAACATCATATGACCCCTTTATCAGTCACTTGCTGTCACTTACTGGCGGTTTTAATTTCACATTTCGACTATATTTTTCATGTTTTAAATTATTTCAAATATCAGTATTCAACATGTTATGTTAAAAACAAAACATTAGGCCTATTTATGCATCTGTAACTGCAGGTTAAATGCATCCATGTCCCCTCTGAGATACATAAACTGTGTAAATACATCTAAATGCCACTTCAGATGCAGATTCCAGAAATGTTTTCTTGTGTTGGAATGAAAGACACTAAGTACCGGATGAAGTGTTTCTTATTCTTACCCAAAAATACAAAATGGAGGAAAGAGTTAAAACTGAACACAATCTTGCTACTCAAGCTGTGTATGAACAGTTTTTATATATATTTATTTGCTTGTTTTCCATTTTGCATTTACTTGTACTTTTACTTTCAATACTTAAGTACGTTTAAGATTTAAAAAAAAAACTTTTTGTACTTAAGTACAATAAATATCACATACTTTAAGACTTTTACTCAAGTAATATTCTAAACGGTGAATTCAATTTCTACCAAAGTCATTTTCTGGTAAGATATCTGTACTTTTACTTGAGTATGGCTTTCAGGTACTTTATACACCACTGATAGCAGGTCAGTTTTGAGATTTTATGTCATCAATGATCCATGTGACTTTTTGTTTTGTTTTGTTTTGTTTGCCATTTTTCATGTCAACTTCTAGCTCACTGAATGGTTTGAGTTTGTGGAGTATCAGTGGAAGATGGCGTAAAATCTGCAAGTTACCTTATGATGTAGCCTACTGTGAAAAAATACTGTGAAACACATTTCATATTTTTAACCTATACTGTAAAATACATATGTTTTTGGAAGTAAAAATATGGATTACCATACAATTTATGGTCAAAATATATATTGTATTCAACAAGATATACACATATTTTTGTATTTGTATTTCTCTTTGTATTTCATGTATCTGAATGTTGGCCACTATTCATGGACAAGTCTCTTCATGATAAACTTTGATTCATCATGTGATTTTCATGTTTTACTACATGTAGTTTTATAGTGGTTATAAGTATATTTTAAGTTACAAATCATATTTTAATTGTTCAGATTTATTGGTATTGTTACGGGGCTGACGAGACGTGAGACGTGCGGATCCATGTGCAAAGCTTTATTCTGGAGACGTGGTCAGAAACAGGCATAAATCAAACATTGGCAAACAGGTATATTGAGGGCAAGACAGCAGAGTAATCCAAAACGGGCGTGGTCGATAAGCGGCTAACAATATCCAGAGGGCTTGACATGAGGGGTTACCCAATAACACGAGCTAGAGTCCAGGTGAGGTGCAAACACAGTCCGAAACAGCAGGCAAAGGGTTAACTCAAGATAAACGAGCAATAATCAGGTAACACGGGAAAGCAGGCAAGACAAGACTATGGAAACTAGAACTAAATACTTAAACAAGGACAGGGAACTGGCTCCGTAAAGTAGCTATCGCTAGGTGAGTGATATGCGCTTACAATACTCGGCAGTGAATGGTTGTTTGAGTGAGTGTTATATAGTGAATGTGTGATTGTTTCTGTGTTCAATCAGTGCTGTGTGCAATCAGTGCAATGGATGATGGGATATGTAGTCCGGGATGACATGCAACAGTTTGTGTAGTGCGAGAGTCAATGTAATGGAAGGGTGACCTCTGGTGGTGATTGAACGGAAGTCCATGGACAGGATTCGTGACAGGTATATTAACATAATATCAGTTGATGTATATGACATTATAAATTATTTATATACGGTTATGAAATGTGAAATTTACATTTAATCATTTAGCAGATGCTTTTATCCAAAGCAACTTACAAATTAGGGTAATGGAAGCAATCAAAACAAATAAAGAGCAACAATATATAAGTGTTCTGACAAGTCCCGGTTAGACTAACACAGTACATGTAGCAAGGTTTGTTGTTGTTGTTTGTTTGTTTGTGTATAATAAAAGCAATAAAAATCACATAGAATTAGATAATATGGATAAGCTAATGTTAGAGGGTCAAGTTATAATTTCTAATATCAATTAAAAATAAAACAAGCAGATAGAATAGAAATAGAACAGAGAGTTCTGGTGATAGAGGGTCAAGTGTAGATGGAAGAGATATGTCTTTAGACATTTCTTGAAGATGGCTAAAGACTCAGCTGCTTGGATCGAGTTGGCAGGTCATTCCACCACTGAGGAACAGTTAAGGTTAAAGTTTGTAAAAGTGATTTTGTGCTTCTTTGGGATGGCACCACAATATGCCATTCACTTGCAGAACACAAACTTCTGGAGGGCACATAAGTTTGAAGTTGTGAATTTAGGCAGAGGGGTGCAGAGCCAGTTTTGTAGGAAAACATCAATGCCTTGAATTTTATGTGAGCAGCTATTGGTAGCCAGTGCAAATTGATGAACAGAGGTGTGACAGGTGCTCTTTTCAGTTCGTTAAAGACTACTCTTTAAATAGTTGCAGAGGTTTGATAGAACTGGCTGGAAGGCCTACCAAGATAGCATTGCAATAGTCCAGCCTGGACAGAACAAGAGCTTGCACAGGGAGTTATGTAGCATGTTCCAATAGAAAGAATCTGATCTTCCTAATGTTGTTTAAGGAAAACCTGCAGTTTTAGCAATGTGGTCTGTGAAATTCAGCTGATCATCAATCACAACTCCAAGGTTCCTGGCTGTCCTGGAAGGAGTTATGGTTGATGCGGCTGGCTGGATGGAGAAATTATGATGAAGTGTTGGGTTGGCTAAAACCACAAGCTGTTCTGTCTTGGCAAGGTTGAGTTGAAGGTAATGTTTCTTCATCCAGCAAGAAATGTATATTAGACATGCTGAGATGCACGCAGCTATCGTTCATCAGATTGGAATGATAGGTAGAGTTGAGTGTCATCAGCATAGCAGTGATATGAAAAGCCATGTTTTTGAATGACAGAACCTAATAGTTCTGTATGCACCAAGGGTCTGAGAGTAACACAATTTCAATTCTCTGTGTGTATGTGCTGTACATGTGGAAGAATTGACAATAAAGCAGACTTGACTTGACTTGACTAGTGATGCCATGTAG
This sequence comes from Sinocyclocheilus anshuiensis, assembly GCF_001515605.1. NCBI lineage: Eukaryota > Metazoa > Chordata > Actinopteri > Cypriniformes > Cyprinidae > Sinocyclocheilus > Sinocyclocheilus anshuiensis. Next base: position 345,583 of record NW_015546018.1, on the reverse strand, counting down.
ACAGAGAAGAGAAGTGGACCAAGAACTGAAACTGAGTTGCTAGATGTTGCAACTTGGACACCTTATTCCTCCAAGATACCTTGAAGGACCTATCTGAGAGGTAAGACTCGAACCACTGGAGTGCGGTACCTGAGATGCCCTATTCCATTTGGGTTGACAGGAGGATCTGATGATTAACCATGTCAAAAGCAGCGGGCACATCCAGAAAGGTAAGTATTGAAGATTTGGAAGCTGTTCTTGCCAGTCTTAGGGCTTCAACAACCAAGAGCAGGCCAGTCTTGGTTGAATGTCCATTTTTGAAGCCAGACTGTTCGCTGTCCAGAAGGTTGTTCTGTGAGAGTAAACTGAGACTTGGTTGAACACTACTCGTTCAAATGGTTTTGCAATGAAAGGAAGAAGGGATACCTGTCTGTAGTTTTCTAAAAGTGCTGGGTTAAGAGTGGGTTTCTTAAGTAGTGGGGTTATCTGAGCCTGTTTAAATGCTGAGGGAAAGAAAAAAGAAAGTGTGAAGGGATGTGTTAATGATGTGAGTGAGTACAGGTACAACTGGAAGAGAAATAGCTTGAAGGAGATTAGATGGAATAGGATCAAATGGACAAGTAGGCTATTATGGTGTCTCCATTAATAAAGGTTGGTGTGGCTGACAGAGATGTACTGTTAGTTTATGAGATGGAGGCCATGTTGTGTTCTCTACAGGAAGCAGTACTCCTTTGAGACAAGTCCATCTGTGGTGTTCTCCACACAGGTAAGCATATTCCCAAAACACATTAATGATTTAATGTATGTATTTCATGAGCTGTAATATGTCATATACAAGCCCTTAGAGGGAAAAAAATGCAATGTAGGTTTTGCTGCTCTCTTTCTCTCCGTGTTCCTCATTCACTCTCATTTATTGATCATACTAGAGTGAAGGTGAGGTCACTGGCTGCACATCTTTTTTTCTAGTCTCTTTGTCCCTTAACGTATGTTTCCTTGTCAAGTTACTTTCAAGAAACTGCTAAACTTAAACTATTTAATTTCACTCATTCCAAACATGCATGAGATTCTTTCTTCTGTGAAAGATATTCTGTAGAATAATGTAGGCTACTGGTAGATGACAAAATTTAGACTTTTTGGTGAACTACTCCTTTGAAGAATCGAAGTCTATTTCATATAGGTTAAAATCTTTGTAGTGGTCGTACTTCAATACCTGCTTATCTTAAAAATATAAAAAGGGATTTGGTGGCACTGTGGCTTAGTAGGTAACATTGTCGCCATACAGCATGAAGGTCTCAGGTTTGAGTCACAGCTGGCCATAAAATTAGTAAAAGGGTCATATGATGCGATTTAAATTTTTCCTTTCTCTTTAATACATCAACTTTGCGCTGTGGATCGCCGGATCGGCTTTCACCACGGATGAAGTGGAGTCCAGCCCGGGGTCGTCACATGTAGTTGCCGCAAGCCCGCCGACTGCTCCTTCGTTGAATCCGCCGCTCACTCTAGCCTGCCGTGTTTTGTTCTGAAAGCGAAACTACTTTGTTTGGCCTTCCAAAAGAGGACACAACTAGAAATCAATGGTTAAGTTGTATTTACAACACTGTTCCAGAACAGTTCAAACTTTTCAGACCGATGAGCTTTGTAAAAATCGACACGTTTCAGAAAGGCGGGGCATAGAGGAGAAACAATAATGTACAGTATGTGGAAAATAATATGTTTTTTGAACCTTAAACTACAAACACATTTCATTATACCAAATACACAAAATAATGTTATTTTTAGCAACATCATATGACCCCTTTAAGAAATAGCATTTGTGAATTATTTTATTCATGTTAGGAAAAAGTGGTAGTTTGGAGTCTTTTTGGCTACTAGTCATTGCAAATGCCTTTTTTTTTTAAGTTTTACAAAGTCCTTTTTTTTTTTTTTTTGCCCAAAGCAGCTTGTGAAAAGCAGGGACAGTCCCCTGGGCTAACCTGCAGGCTTAAGTACGTTGCTTCAGGGAATCATGGTTACTCATGGATTATGGGTTTTTCATTTAAGGACTAATGCAAGATAATGATGATATAATGACTGCTTAAACACATAGACTTGTTCTTTATACAAAAAATCAACTGACCTATTGTTGTTAGATATGTCATTATTATTTTAATACATTCAAAATTACGGATGATGAAGTTAATCAATGCTTTAGGGCAGTGCTTCTCAAAGTCTGGACCCATTCAATCTGGACCCACCTCCATTTCGTATTTCAAGAGCACTAAATATATACTTTAATAAACGTATGTTAAACTTGTAAATCATTTGTTTAATTTTTTTATGTCTTTTTGGAGATGGTCTGAAACTAAAGCGAAGGCGAGATATTGAAACTTTTCCTTCATGACATTTGTTGTCTTGACATCCAGTGGGCGCATGTTTGACATAATCGGACGACATTTCACAGCTAAAATTACAAATTTTTTATTTTTTTATCACTTAGATTATGGCTATTTGACTTATAGCAGTGACCAGTTTTTCCCATACACTGATTTGTGGTGGCTCGTCGATATCAAAACTGACCACCACATAGATTTTCCAAAAGGCTTACACTTCGTTGAATAAACTGAGCACTGAACGTTTCAAAATTAAAATGCAGCATGGGTGTTTTTATATATCTTTAAAAAGAACCGACCATCTTCAGAAAAGCTTCGATGTCATTTTTATTTCGCGCTTTTTTGATTACAGCCGTTACCCGGGAAAACCGCTATGTATCCCGCTCCAACAACACCTCCTGCTGGCAGAGAATTTTTTAGTCATATAGCAGATGCTTTTATCCAAAGCGACTTACAAATGAGGACAATGGAAGCAATCAAGAGCAATGATATACAAGTGCTATAACAAGTCTCAGTTAGCTTAACGCAGTACACGTAGCAAGGTTTGTTTTTAAATACTATAATAAATAAAAAGAAAACAGATAGAATACAAAAAGATTAGAAAGCAAGTGTTAGTTTTTTTTTTTTAAGAAAACAAGCAGCAAATGAATAGTGCACGTCTAAAAGAGACAAGTGTTTTTTTTTTAAGAATAGAATTAGAATAGAGAGCGCTAGAGTGCTAGAGTTAGAAGGTCAAATAAAAATGGAAGAGATGTGTTTTTAGCTGATTCTTGAAGATGGCTAAGGACTCAGCTGCTCGGATTTAGTTGGGCAGGTCATTCCACCAGCAGGGAACATTTAATTTAAAAGTCCATAGTCCCAATGAAGGAAAAACAAAACTGCTGGATCTAGAACTGGCTGCAGTATTCTGTCACAGAATGCCAGGAGAAGACAAAATTAGATCCATGTGCAGTTTAATTAAATTCAAACAATAATCCAGAACAAAGTAAAAACATGGCAAAAGGTAATCCAAAACACAGGGTAAAAGAAAACACAACATAACGGGTACAATACTACAGCAACAAAAGACACAGTGAGCATGGTATAAATAGTGATGGGATAATGAGTAAATGACCTACAGGTGATGATAATCAGAACAGAAAGGACTAGGCAAAGGACTATGGGAAATAGAGTCCATAGCATGTAACAGTGAAAGGGGAGAGCACCATTAAGTGGCCAGTCCAGGGCACAACAACCGGACACTGTGACAATCAGATAACCAAGGGGCAGAAGGGGTGGTACGGGCTGATCTGGAAGACAAGGGGCAGACAGTGTCTAAACAAGATGTAAGAGTGGAGCAGAAAGTATCAGTAGCACTGTTGGCATCAAAAGATGCTAACAGTTTAGGGGAAGGAAGCGAAGATGAAACCATAGCAGATAGCCGGGAGGGTGAGAGTGAGCGTAGGTTACGTCGAAAGATGACATGTGGAGGGATATGTGTTGTGTATGAATTTGCATTTGCAAGTCTGTGAGAAACACTGGTGTCTGTCAGCAAACATAAACAAAAAGCATGCTTCAGAACTGTTTTGAGAAGGTACTTAAGTTTTGAGCCATGTATTATTAATATGAATTAGGCTACTACTTCTATTACCATCTTGTGCCCTGCAAAAAACCTTTACTCATACTCTCTTTTATGAAATAAAGGGAAAAAAAGAAAATCGGCCAAACATATCAGCCAAAAATATCATTATCATATATCGGCCATTGGCTGCCCTGATTTCTAAATATCGGCATCGGCCAGAGAAAAACCCTTATCAGTCGACCTCTATTGCTGACACTTAAATTAATTGTTTTGCCACTGTTGAAAATTGATGCTACTGATGAAAATTCTGATTTGGACCTTTGAATGTAGACTTTAAGAACCCCTGCGTTAGGGGATAGGGCTGCCAATCACTTAAGAGATTAATTGAGTATGATGAATCTGTTTAACACAGTTAACATATCTATCTATTTAGCATTAACCCTTGTGCTGTGCTGAAACTTTTATACCAAATTTGGTGTTCCTGGTCAGAAACGACTGGCCTTTTAAAATTTGCTTGTAAATTCTTGGATTCAATATTGGATTCAATATGGTTGTCAACTGGTTCCCTTCCAAGGGAACTTCGAACTGCGTCCTCTAGAGGTCACTTTGGGGAATGCCTTCAGCGTGACCAGTGTCTGAAGCATCTAAACACGACAATAACAGTCCATGCATCATAAAAAGTGCTCCACACTGCTCCGGGGGGTTAATAAAGGCCGTATCCATATTTAAAACTTTATAAACTGTAATCTCTAGCTTTCGCTAACTGTCGTATGCACGTTCACGAGAGAGTAGGGTTGGGTACCGAAACCGGCACCGGTACCTATGTAACCGGTATGTACTGGAACCGAATCAGAACGCAGATTTCGGTGCCTCATTTCGGTGCCACCAATGCTTGAGCGATCGATTGAAATATTTGTTCTCTGGTTCTCCAAAATGGACGTAAGGATCACCGGCACCGCACGTGAAAAATAATTTCCCGACTGAGAAAATTCACGAAGGCGAAAAGCAATAATCA
>NW_015546018.1:335224-339151 GCF_001515605.1 Sinocyclocheilus anshuiensis | reverse complement strand
AAGGATCACCGGCACCGCACGGGAAAAATAATTTCCCGACTGAGAAAATTCACGAACGCAAGTCGGAAAGCTCTAATAATACAAATCCAACACATCTTTGTAGTAACGCGAGTGTGCATGTTGTTTTCACATTCCGACTTAAAAGCACAACTCAGGAAATGAGAGCATCCGAGGAGCGCGTGAATGCAGCAATTAAAATTGCTCTGATGGCAGCAGGTAGATACCATTCTATACTGTAAAAAGCATATGGTAAAAAGGCTATGTTGATTAGCAATGGATTATAAATATACTTAATTATGATGAAAATACCCAAGATGGCTTGAATAGCACAGATAAACTATACATTGTCGCAGTCGAGTGTTTATTGTCTTTGTTTTATCATTCAAAACGTTTATATCTTCTGTTTACTCAGTTACAGCGATAGCAATGCCTTTGTCAATATTAGGGATTTCCTGAGACCTTTTCCTTCTGTGATACTTTTTACTGTGATATATTTATATTTTTTTAAGTATCGGTTCAAGCACCGTTTAGGCACCGGAACCGTTTTAAAAGTATCGATTTGGCACCGGTATCGGAAAAGAAAACAAACGATACCCAACCCTAGACCACAGTATAAAAGGGCGCCGGGAGAAGACGTCATCCTCTTCTTCATCTTCAAGGACTGTTTGAAGCGTGCATTTCCGGGAAGAACGATTATTCTTCTTTACCATGACGAGCACTAGTAAGGCATTTAAGAAGTGTGTGGATCCGTGTCCTTGTTATTTGACACCTGATGACACAGACGATCTTTGCGTCTTTTGTTTAGGCGAAGAGCATGTGCGCGATGTCCTCAAGGGGGCAGTTTGCATGCACTGTGAGCTTTTTCCTATGAAAAAGCTCCGCTCTTGTTTGTCTCTCTTTTCGAGGAAAGAGGGACAACCATCAGCTAGGGATGAGCGATACCTCATATTTTATTTTCGATCCGATACCGATATTTTCACGCCCAGTATTGTCGATATCGATAGCGATACCTATAAACTAAATTGATCTTTTAAATTATTAAAAGAATATAATCAGTAATTATACTCACTTAATATTAGATTTTAAAGCCACGTTTTTTTTAACATTTCATAGGCCTTTGTTTACACTGTTTACACGGTCAGAAATAAAATATCCTATAATTGTATTTTAGCCCTTTACTGGGGCAGTAACCTCAAAGGTGCAACTATACCCCTAAAAGGGAGCATATTAGTACCATACAAGTATGCATGCTTTAAGGGTAGATAAGTTACAAAGGTGCACCTTTGAGGGTACCTCATGAAAAATAAACATGGTGTTACATAAGTACTAAAATATATTATTAGTATTATTATTACCATGGTAAACTGGTTACTGCAGTTTTAGTACAAATACTGTGGTAAACTGTTGTTACTGTAATAAAACCATGGTTAATTTTTGTAAAAGGCTGCCAGGCTGTTGTACCCCTAAAGGTGAAACTTTAGCATATTTTTTTTCTGACAGATTTATTAACAGCAATTACAGAACAGAACACAATCCATCTGAACTTTTAACAACCAGTTTAAATAAATTTACATGCACAAACTAGCCCATTTAAAATAAATATTACATGTACACAAAAGTTTGGGGTCAGTAAGATTTTGTAATATTTTTTTAAGTCTCATGCTCACGAAGGCTGCACTGCACTTTGTTGAACAACAACAACAACAACAAAAAAAAAAGTAAAAGCAGCAATATTGTGAAATATAACAATTAAAAATAACTATTTTCTATTTTAATATATTTTAAAATGTAATTCAAATCTAATTCAAATTCGAAATCAAATTCAGATCAAAGCTGAATTTTCAGCATCATTACTCCAGTCTTCAGTGTCACATGATCCTTCAGAAATCATTCTATTTGCTGCTCAAGAAGCATTTATTACTATTGCTGCTTTATATTTGTGTGGAAACCGTCATGCATTTTTCAGAATTAATTTTATCTATAGTAACAATATTATGTTATGTAATGTAATGTAATAATGTGGCAATGGTTTCTATAGATCTACTTATGCTTCTGATGCTTTTGGGAAACGCAGCCCTATTTGAACAAGCACTGTGAGCCATGCGTCAGCAGCGATACTTAAGGATCGATATGTCCATCCCTACCATCAGCTCCCTGTGGTTCAGGACCCTCCGCTGCTGAGGCACGGAGGAAAATGAGCTTGTGGGGATCACAGATGGACCTGGCTGATGAGTTGAAAAAGGGTCTTTCCCTTTCGCGCTCATCAGTCACGGACGAGAGTGAGCTACTGGACAACGATGCTATCTCTCTTACATCGTCTGATCCAGCGGCTAGTGCTCTGCTGACTCAAAGCCAGGATGAGCAGGAGATGTCAGATGATGACGAAGAAGTTGAGATTGAGTCCTCCCAATCCTCCTGCCCCACGTATGATGAGCTGCTTGAGGTTATGGATCGCGCCACGGCGAGGCTTGACTTGCCGGAAGCGGGCCAAGAAAGTGACGCCTCGATGCTGCCTCAACGAGCATTTTCTTTATAACCATAGCCCTCCAGCTCAGGTGAGCCTTCCATTTCTTCCCGATCTCCATGTGGAGATCGAGAAGGCTTGGAAAAATCCATTCTCGTCTCGCATCCATAGATTCCAGCATATAGTTATGCCAACATTGAGGGGATACGTGAGAATGGTTATGAGACGATGCCCCCTGTTGAAGAGACGCTGGCCTGCTATCTCTCTATGGGGGAGACATATACAGAGTTCTGGCATGAAACTCTAGATAGCGCAGTCCAATAGGTCTAACTCAATCTGACCTAATGACATCATTATCACATGGCACAGCTGACTGGTTCTCTCCTGTATCGGTAGCAAATGAGCTCGCTGCTGAACATTCAAATATATGATTAGTGCTTGCAGTAGCAGTTGCAGCTTGCAACAGAACAGCGAAATCAACATCTAAGATAAGTGAATGCTCTTCTAATCCATATCGCTGTGTGTATTGCGTGGTCTGCCTAATTGAATTAAAAAATGAGCAACCATAATCAAGTTTAAACTAAGTGTCATGTTAGCAGTTTGCATTGTATGCAGGAGCGAATATTAAGCATATTAGCAGCAGAATTAAGCATCTGTGTTTACACAGATACACAGTTACAGCCGGAGCAAAATGCAGTTTAGAGCATATGTAATCGCTCTGAGGACACGCCGATAGTAACGGACATGAAACAGGTTAAATGAAATAAGCATTCTTGTGTATGCATTTCAACGGGGGTTCGCCATATACATCGGCGATTAACCCAGTGTTCACGTTTGTTATTTCTAAGGTCAATGTTTTCATTGTGATGAGTGTGTGGTTGATCAGAAGCACGCGCTTATCGCAGTCATATCAATGACAGTGTTGCGGGAGTCGCTGAAGATGACTATCTATGGCTGTAACAGTTAGTTCCGAGTGAAATTGATCCTCAGCAGGATCAATGCATGCAAAGCTCCGGGTCCTGACAACATTCCTGGGCGTGTACTGAGAGACTGTGCAGTGGAACTCACCGATGTCTTCACAGACATTTTCAACATCTCGCTAAGCCAGGCTGTTGTCCCCACATGCTTCAAAGCTACCACCATCATTCCATTCCCAAAGAAGTCGTCTCTACTTCCCCCGCAAACTGAGAAGAGCCAGAGCCCCGGCCCCCATCATGTGCACCTTCTACAGAGGCACCATCGAGAGTATTCTGACGAGCTGCATCACTGTGTGGTATGGTGCCTGCAACGCATCCTGCCGCAAGACACTTCAGCGCATAGTGAGAGCAGCTGAGAAGATCGTTGGTGCCTCTCTCCCCTCCCTCCAGGACATTTACAACACCCGTCTCACCAGGGGCGTGTCTACGTGGTGGCCAGGGGTGGCACCGGCCCCCCCTGAAATTTGGCTGGCCACCCCAGTTGCC
>NW_015546018.1:326428-333608 GCF_001515605.1 Sinocyclocheilus anshuiensis | reverse complement strand
GTTAAGCCGGTCGGCGTGGTAGCCAAGGCTCACATAGTCATAGGCCACTAGTGTTAAGCTGGTCGGTGTGGTAGCCCAGGCTCATAGTCATAGGCCACTAGTGCTAAGCTGGTCGGTGTGATAGCCCAGGCACATAGTCATAGGCCACTAGTGTTAAGCCGGTCGGCGTGGTAGCCAAGGCTCACATAGTCATAGGCCACTAGCGTTAAGCCGGTCGGCGTGGTAGCCCAGGCACACATAGATAGTTATACATGCGGTTCACATGGGTCTTTGGAGCAGCAGCAGTACATATGTCTTGGTGATAGATCTGCTTGAATTCAATTAGGCAGACCACGCAATACACATGATAATGATGTTAAAGAAGATGTGCTGTTCAGATCTAGAAGTGGTTCTTGTTTCGGCTTGTATTGTCTCTTCTATGTCTTCTGCCTTGTGGGGGGTTATTTCATGTATGTTATATTTGCAGCAGCAATATGTGACCCTGGACCACAATATCAGTCTTAGGGCGCTGGTGTATATTTGTAGCAATAGCCAAAAATACATTGTATGTGTCAAAATTGATCGAGAAGGCTTGGAAAGATCCATTCTCATCTCGCATCCATACATTCCAGCATACTAGTTATGCCAACAATGAGGGGATGCGTGAGAATGGTCATGAGAAGTTGCCCCCTGTTGAAGAGACGCTGGCCTGCTATCTCTCTGTGGGGGAGACATCTTCTCTTAAGGCTCCCTCCCTGCTGTCCAAACCCCTTCAGGCTACATCTCGTTTGAATGGCAGGGCATACGCGGCAGCAGGTCAGGCTGCAGCCTCGTTGCATACCATGGCGGTGCTTCAGGCTTATCAGGCTGATCTGCTCAAAGACCTGGATAAAGGTCAGGGTCTTTCCCCTGATGAGGTGGCTGAGTTGCATCACACCACAAACCTTACTCTCTGTGCCACTAAGCAGGCCGCCACTGCCATTGGCAGATCCATAGCAGCCATGGTGGTTATGGAGAGACATCTGTGTGTGAATTTGATGGATATCGGGTTGAAAGAGAAGGGCTTTCTTCTTGATGTGCCGGTTTCCCCTTCTGAGCTTTTCGGCACTTCCGTCAAGACGGTGGTCTAGAAGTTTAAGGAGGCCAAAACGCGCTCGGCTGCCTTTAAATCCTTCATTCCACGAAGGTCCAGGTCTGAGCCCAAACAACAAAGGGGTCCTGGCCCGTCTCGATATAAGGATCAAAGGCTGGTTCAGAAGACTAGTGTCACGACTAGGCTAGAAACGCAGGCGGGGGAGGGGCCTGCGGGTAGGGCTCAAAAGGGGAGTGGGTCTAAGGGTGACTGGCAAAATTTGAGGGAGGTGATCAAGACAAGGCATTCTCAGTGCTCTCGTCTGGATCAGAGTAAAACCTGAGCCATCTACTCACCTCCCTCTGAAAGTATTACATCTGCTCTCATCTTCCTCCCCTTAATTCCCCTAAAAAGCTTCCCTCCTGACTGAGGTTAGGTAGGAGACTCCTGTGCTTGCATTTGCAGTCTCTTATGTTTGGCCTATGATGTTTTGGCTAGTTTCTATGTCCTATAGAACTACCTACTGATGGTCCGGACCCCAGTGCTCTTCGGACTTCGCCTCCAGCCTATATCCATGAGTCTGAGTCATGTGCAGGAGCCATGGTTGGTGAGTACGATCCATTTCATCTACTCTACTGCTCGTAATCAGATTACTTTTTCAAGTAACTAGTAAAGTAACGCATTACTTTTTAATTTATGAGAAAATATTTGATTTACTTTTCGCGAGTAAAAAGCAAAAAAGAAATTGCAAGTAAATTATGTGCACTGTGTGTGAACCTGATGTTACTGTAGTTCTAGACTAAATGTAAACATGCATTTACTCATCTCACTTGCACAATAACAGAATATGACGCAATAATTAAATGTTACTTAACACACACATATACTTAATGTATTACATCTCAATGCTGACCTTTGATGATCCAATTCAACCATACAGTACTAATAAGCAAAAATGACTTCAGATAAACATAAAATTGTCTTTCACGTTTTTTTTTGTTGCTGAAGAGTGTTGAACTTTCTTCTCCTGTATCCTATTCTTCATGTAATCCAGAACAGCAGCAAAAGTACTTACAGACGTGAATTTACATTTCCTTCAGCCTGAGGCTTATTCATTTCACATTTGGTGTAAAATTACTTTTACATTTGACAAAAATATAACTTTTTAATATAAAAAAAAAAACAAGCAAGCCCAGCTCAGATTTAAAAAGTAATACAAAAGTAGCGTAACGCATTACTTTCTATAAAAAGTAATTAAGTAACATAATTGGTTACTTTTTTAGGGAGTAATGCAATATTGTAATGCATTACTTTTAAAAGTAACTTTCCCCAACACTGGTTGTCACTGTAATACTTATGAGTTCTGATACATAACACTTCCACTGATTACCTTTCGCTACTGTCTTGATAACTTTGGGTATGTAAAATCTTTGAAGTGTCTCCCGTAAGCACGGAATTATGACGAATGTCGATCTAGACTGAAAAAGCCGCATGAAATCCGACATGACCATTCACACTGCGGTCACATTGCAAAACATCTGACATGGATCGGATTTAGTACCACATATGGAAGCGGCACAAATCAGAATTGAAAAGATCAGATTCCATGCGGTTTGTGCTGTTCACACTGTCATGACAAAAACAGATCTGAGTCACATGAGAGCAAAAAAATCAGATTTGGGCCACATTTGCCTGCAGTGTGAACATAGCCAAAGTCTCATAGAACTACCTACTGATGGTTCGGACCCCAGTGCTCTTCGGACTTCGCCTCCAGCCTATATCCATGAGTCTGAGTCATGTGCAGGAGCCATGGTTGGTGAGTACGATCCATTTCATCTACTCTACTGCTAGTTTGTGTGTATTTAATACTAGCCTTTTTCTGCAGCGCTACTCGGACCTGTTCTGTTTTCTGACTTTTTAGGTTTAATCTCCTCTGCTAAGTTGGAGCCTCCTGCTGTTGACCGATTATAGTGATGGTTTCACTCATCGGTGCTGGATCCAGGCTGGTGATAGCCCTCATCTTTGGCTTGGACATGCAGCCTGAGCTTCTGCGGAAGCCTCCCAGCATCAGGTCCCCAGTATAATGCTGCAACCTCAGGACCTGTGGGTCTTTCTTGAAGGCTATTACTCTTCTGAGTACATGCTTTGTGACATGCTCCCTATCTTCTGGCCAGAGTGCGCAACTCATCTCTCACCCTGAGGTGTCTCCTGAGATTTGAGTCTTTCCTCAACCATCATGCACGTTCTCTTGAGCTAGAGCTCCTCTCGCTGAGGCACTGAGGAGCTCAACACTCCATAGTCGGTCAGGCCCACGGGTCCTCCCTGTCTTACTGCCCTTATGGTCGAACCAGTAATCGCCCCTCTGCGGAGTGGGCTTGAATACACTGCGTTCCCTGAGGTATGAGGGATTTGTGTTTCTGCTTAAACCCCTCTTTTATGCTACTGCTCTGAGGAGCAGTAAGCTCTGTACGCATAATTGGTTATTGGGTCCCGCTATTTCTTCAGATTCTATCGGGTCTGGTTATACAAGACCCACGCTCTCTATCGAGATAGAGAGCATGAAACCGTGTCCAGTTGCACCAGTGGACTGACTCCTATTGGACCCTGCTGGGTTACCCCTTCTAATCTAGCGCCTCCTTCTGGTCGAGCTGAGAAGTGCTGCCCTCACTGTGAGGGTTAGCTATGAGTCGCTCCCAGTATGTGCTGTAAGGTCCCGCCTCAGCTTGAGAGCCAAGAGCGCTGCTCCCGAAAAACTCCATTTGCAGCGAATGTTAGGCCGGTCTCTGTGACCTCCTTGGTCAGTTGCCTTTATTTTGGGACCTTGTTATTCCCTGTAGAAATGTGTGATCCCGTTCCAGCAGAATCCCATTTCTGATATCCCATTTGCGATCTATCTGCTCCCCGTACATGGCTGTGCTCCCCTCACTGCGGGAGGGTCCCTTTGAGCTCGCTGGTCCTCAGCAGACTGGGTGAGTCCTCCTCTTGAGTTGAGAGATAAGTTATCTGACCCTGGGCTATTGATCGCTTCGGCCGAGCTGGGTTCCTCTCTCTCCTCGCTAGGGGTTGAACCCTCCACTCTTGAGCTCCGTGGCAGTGACATCAGGTAGTTGGGCCGCTTTCTGCTTCCCTGATAAGCTGCCTCTATTTGGGTCAAGCCAGGCAGTGCTCTCCTCACCTCGGAGGGTTGTCTTTGAGCCTGCTGCTCCCGATTGAGCATCTGTGGACTTCTCTCATCGAGTCCTCCACTCGTTTGAGCTCCATTTAGTAGCAGCCTCAGGTTGTTAGGCCTCTCTCCGCCTCCCTGTTGAGCCGCTCTCCTTGTGGGTCGAGCTTAGCAGCGCCCTTGGGGGTTTCATATGAGCATGCCCCTCTCGTCTGAGCGTCCAGGTCCACCTTCTATTTTTGAAGTTGGGCCTCTGCTCTTTTGAGCTCTGGATAGCAATCATGCTAGGTGGCTGGGCCATCTCGTGCCTCCCTGGCGGGTTGCTTGTTAAGTGAGCTAGCTGTGCTCCCCTCACCATGAAGGGCCTCTTGCAAGCGCGCCGCTCCCTTCTAGGCATCTGTGAGTAGATGCTCCGGAGTCTGTTCTGTGAGCGTGCCACAGTTACGTAGAGTGGTTTACAGTTACTCCTAGGCTGGTTTGATACAGCTTCGGTTACCCCTTAAGCAATGGTGTTTCTAAATCCATGCTATGGTAAGTGCACATGCTGAGCTTCTGTGCACTTTCTAAAATCCACATTGTGGTAAGTGTGCATGCTCAGCATTCTGCGCACTTTCTAAAATCCTGTATGGTAAGGGTTACGCGCTGTCAGCCTCGTACCCTTTCTCTGAGTTGGTTTAGGCCCAGTTCTCGCCTTGGGCTCCACTCAACTTATGTATCTCTGTTGATACATTTCTGAGCAGGGTGTTGCTACCAAAGATCTGTCAAGTCAGTTCTGTTAGCAGGTTTATTCAGAACCGGCGGCAGCCCCCCTGGGTGGCAGGCCAGGGTCTGGTTTGGTTTTTAGACACCTGGCCGTATCCCCTTAAAGGAATCTCTTTCTTCTGATTCCAGGCCTTGAGCTCTGCCCTAGGCTTTGGCTTCCTAGCCTAGCCCTTAACAGGTAAGTTCTTTTAGGGTATGCAGCTCAGGCCCTTGGCCGAAGTGGATAATATCACTGACAGCCGTCAAGACATCCTTGGGGCAACTCCCGTGGCTATGGTAGAGTTGGTACTTAGTGCTCGCCATGGTTTCTGGCATGCACTCCCCTCAGCATGGCGGCGTGGGTATACCGTTCCCCAAAGCGACCTCTAGAGGATGCAGTTCGAAGTTCCCTCAGAAGGGAACGTCTCAGGTTACGTATGTAACCTGCGTCCTCTTGTTCCCTTACCATGCTTCGGACGCAAGCTTCAGACAAAGAAGCGGATGTTCTCTCGGCGCCCTTTTATACTGTGATTGCGCCAGGTAATGATGTTATAGGCTGTCGCCGGCCAATGTTATTGTCATGTTTAGATGTATGCTTCAGACACCGGTCACGCTGAAGGCGTTCCCCAAAGCGACCTCTAGAGGACGCAGTGTCTCGTTCCCTTCTCAGGGAACCATGGCTACATACGTAACCTGAGACGTTTTTCCTCACAGTTTTGTGGGCACATGACAAAGAGGAAGGGAGCAGAGACAGTGACGCATTCACGTTTCTCATCCAATAACAAGCTGATGTGCAACTAAAGTTCCACTATTTACGGTGAGCCTTAAAAATGCATGATGTGTCAAAACAGCCTTAAAGGAATAGTTCACCCCAAAATTTTAAATAGCTGAAAATTAACTCATGCCGTCCAAAACAGATGAATAGATGAGTTTGTTTTGTCATCAGGACAGATCATCACAGTAATCTACAAATATTTGGCAATACTCTGGTCTATCAGTTATCATATTCTAAACCAAAAAGCTGCCTTTTTTGTAATAAACAAATCCATGAAGACATTTTTAACGTCAAACTGTTGCTTTCGGCTAAAATAGAATCCTCTGTCCATAATTTTGCTTTCTCCAGTGATAAACACATTTGAAACAGGAAAGAAATATGCACAGTTTACAGTCTAAAAGAGTTCTACACACATATGTTGGTGGATTTTGATATTAGATGACAACAGGGGATGGACTTTTTGGCTAGAAGCGACATGCAGTTTAAAGTTACAATGCCTGATTGATGGATTTGTTTTCTAACAAACACACAGTTTTCACTTCACAAGATGTTAATTAATGGACTGGAGTCGTGTGGATTACTTGTGGATTATTATGATGTTTTTATCAGCTGTTTGGACACTCATTCTGACGGCAACCATTCACACCAAAGGATCTATTGGTGAACAAGTGACTTCATGCTAAATTTCTCCAAATCTGTTCGAATAAAGAAACAAACTCATCTACATCTTGGATGGCCTTGAGGGTGAGTAAACTTTCAGCAAATTTTCATTGTTGGATTAACTCTCTTTAATGTGATTTACCCAAGTAAAGGTATGGTCACATTAGTGGATATTCACCACAGACAAAAAAAACATCTATTGTCAATAGTGTAGCAATATATGCAGCACAGCATTTTCATGTGAACAACTTGAACCTGTAGTGAAATCTGCATGGGGAACTCTTTCGCTCTCATGCAAAATCACTGATCACGTGGCCTCGCTATTAAAATCCCTGTATTTCACTTGTGAAAACTTGCCAAACAAATGTAAATGTGGCTGTGTAACGGAGGCCAGGGAGTAGGTGCTGTGCAGGTAAAACCTCACTCCCCTGATCTCAAGAGGCGCACTAGTGACTGACGCTAGGGGCTGCAGTCTTTAGCCTCCTTGTTAGTGCGTCCGCCTCCCATGCCGGAGACCCACTCGGAACAAGAACGAGGTGTGGTGGTGAGGACCAGGGAGAGAGGGGTTACACTGGTGCCATGACCCAGATGGGAGTGAGGTTTAGGGGGGTTACACAAGCAATGTACTTTTCTGAATATCAGTAGGCCTAAATGCGTAAAATCATAAATGTGCTATTAATTTTATACAACAGTGTATTGTAACACGGTGTTTCGTTCCTTGAATGAATCAGTTTTTGAACGAATCAAGTCAGCCAGTGATTCAACGGCCCATTCAGATGGACACTTTTGT
>NW_015546018.1:314754-321894 GCF_001515605.1 Sinocyclocheilus anshuiensis | reverse complement strand
ACTTAGTGCTCGCCATGGTTTCTGGCATGCACTCCCCTCAGCATGGCGGCGTGGGTATACCGTTCCCCAAAGCTACCTCTAGAGGACGCAGTTCAAAGTTCCCTCGGAAGGGAACGTCTCAGGATACGTATGTAGGGCCCAACCGATATGGGTTTTTTTGGGGGCTGATACCGATACAGATATAAGGGAGTAAAAAAAGGTCGATATCGATATATCGGCCGATATTCTTGCATTTAACAATTTAACAATAAACTTTATTATCCAAAATGAGTCTGACATCAGTGCACTGAACAGTAAAGTAGAAGTTTATTCAACTTTTTTTCAATTCAATTCCATTCAACTTTATTCCATTGAAGTTTATTTCACTTCGGAGCAATCATTCACGGATTTGCGCTACTCTCTTCACACACAGACAAAACTTACTAGAGAAGTGTGAAGTGTGACATGATATACCTCTGTAAATAAATACAATTTAAATTCACGTCTCGCGCACTTTAATGCCCTTTGAATGTAACGTGTACGTTCCCTTGGAACTGGAATCATTGCGGAATATCATGTGGAGTCCACTTACGGTTGAATAAGACAACTCTTGGATGCTGCTGCCTGAACAAGAGACCTCCTTACTGAAGTGAAAGTGTTGGCTGGTGTCACTATCTCACGAACGCGTTGGCGGATATCCACCAAATTCGGGGGATCCCTTCAGCTCAAGGAGCCCTCTCAAACGCCACCCTCTGTGCGTCGGTAGCCCCCCGGTAGCCGGCGCCCGACCGCGAATTTAACCGCCCGTAACTCCCAGACCCCGGGGGCTATCGACGCAGGGTAGGTCTCTTTCGAAAGGGGGCCTCAAGACGTACACTCGATTCGGCATTCGAGAGGGTTCCTCAAGCTGAAGGGATCCCCTGAATTTGGTGTTGATTCCACGCCGTTACGGAGATATGGCCGTTCAAAGTTTCAATGGTATTCCATACACTTAAGCTTTAAAGCGTTTCATCCAGGTCGCCAGTAGCAAACAATGGAGCAAACTACGTAATTACACCATTTACAAATATTTTATCTGCATTTTATGTTCTGTAAAAAAATTTTCATATCGGTGACATATCGGTGGCATATTCGCCGATACGATATATCTGCGACAGGCTCATGGAACGAGACACTGCAGCTCCTTTTATACTGTGGTCGCGCCGAGTGATGACGTCACAGGCTGTCGCCGGCCAATGTTATTGTTGTGTTTAGATGTATGCTTCAGACACCGGTCACTCTGAGACATTTTCTTTCAGTTAGAACAGTATTTGTATTTCTTTTTGGAACTGATTAATTATAGGCCTCATTGATCTGATATTGTTTTTTAAGGGAAAAAAGTATTACTTGTGTATAATTTTGTCAATGTTCAATGTGCATAAGCTCAGATAAATGAGGCCTATTATCAATCCCTTTTAAAACCTGTGATTACTGAAAGAAAACAAATTAATAAAAATATTGGATACAATATTTGGTACTGTAATAATATAATAAAACAAGAAATTTCTTAACATTTTTTGTAGGCCAGAAAAAAAATTAAAAAGTACAAAAAAATAAATAAAATATATAAAAGAAATATTAAATTATTATTATTATTATTATTATTATTATTGAAAAGTTGGTATACCCTGCATGAGCAAAGTCAGTAAGATTTAGTCCAATGTGATAACATGAACTAGCATTTTTGGGAAAAAAATTAATCTGGAATACAAGATTAAGTTTAAAAGTCAATCTTTGGAGGGAAAATTATGGGTATTTTTGTTGTTGTTGTTTGTTTGTTTGTTTGTTTTAATCAAAAGTGTAAATCAATATGTTTTTATTGATTGATTGATTGCACATTACAGAAATTAGAGTTCCCCAAAACATTCCCAGAATGTCTCACATTTGTCAGTAAATAATTTCTTTAAATTTCAGTTAATTTATCATCAGAGCTCAACAAGAGAGGAACTAAATGGATTTTAATATGTTGACAACCCAAACTGGGTTTGGCATCAAACCTGACACACAACTGACCAAGTATGAAGACACACAAGACTGTATGACATTTGAAAGCTACAGGCTTATAACAACTGTATGAATAATGAGTTAAAAATGATGTTTCTCAAGCAAAGCTCTCATAAGGGTTCAAAAGACATGAATTGGAATTTTCATTTTTGGTTGAATACTTACTGGAGCTTGCTGTGCACATGAGGCTGCAGAGTCTACAGAATCTAACCCCTGTATTTCTACATGAATGTCTGCACATTCTGAAGCAGTATTAGCAGTCTGTCCACATAAACACTCTTCGCCTCTTGGTGGTGGACAGGTTGGATTCCTCTGCCTAAGGTCTAGACATGTAACACGCACACACAGAAACATTTTCATTCATCTATATATTACAACTGTTTGGCAGTGTGTGCACTAACAATATTTCTTTGTTATTTTATCTCTCTCTTTTTTCATTCACCTTCTATGTCTTTTTCCAGGAGGGGTGGATTGATGGAGAGATGGATAGAAGGAGAGCTGCCACAAGAGAGAGATAAAGCTATCTTTCCCTCTCCATAATTAACCAGGTTTCGGTAACAAGCCTTTGGGCTTTGCCGTTGCCATGGTGACCTCCTATCCACAAGTTTTTCATCTGAGCTTCTGACAGTGTGTGTACTTGGACTCTCTCCATCTCAGCCTATCATTCCCATTTTGATTTGTACATATCTCCACGCTCTCCATTTCTCCATATTCCCGCTTCTCTTGATATCTCCACACACACACTTGAAGCCCATTAGAGCACTTACTGCTTCCACACACATCAGTTTTAAGAGCAGGGCCTGAGATCAGGCAGCTTTACTAACATCACTTCATATTACGAGCAGGTCAGCATAAATAATATCACAAACACACACACACACACACACACACACACACACACACACACTGCTTGCTGCCCTCCACATAAGCCTTTTCAGCACAACACATACAGTGCTGCAATTATCAGTGCTCAGACAGCAGCAAAATCAACAACACTATGTTAGGAGTGTTCTGTCCCAGGAGGCAGATGAGTTATCCTTAAAAAATAAATAAATAAAAAAAAAAAATGGAATGTGAAAATAATCGAGTACAAAATATGAGATTGATAATGTACAAATCACTGATTTGCAAGTAACAATGTCCAAACATGTCCAAATGTGGGGAGTAATGGTGAAATCTGAGTGAAAATCATACTGTAAAAGAAGGCAGTGCTTCCACTTCACTGTAATTGACTGATTGCATTGTCAAAGACATAATGACTGCCAATAATGTTTGCAATTGGTTCATAAATTTGCATGAATAGGACAAACTAGAAATTAATGGAGAATTTGCAGAATTAATTAACAACACCACTTTTGGTCACATCCATTTGTTTTGTGATGCATCCATACACTTGGCTATGTTATGCGGCATGGAAAATTGTGTTAACTAGGCCTAATAGCTATTTAGGATTTTTAGGTTGCTGTTGTATGTAATACTATCAATAACAAATTTTGGTCAGTTCCTCACCTAAAATTTATTAGTAATATGAACCACTTTTTGATATTTTTATGTGTGTGTGTGTGTGTGTGTGTGTGTGTGTGTGTGTGTGTTTTGTTTGTTTGTTTCCGTTTCGGAGCAACCATAATATCCATAATATGGGTTTGGAATGAAATGATGAATATTTATTTTTGCTAACTGCCACTTTAATTCATTAACATTCTGAGGGGTTACACGGATATTTTAAATACACACATTTAAAAGAATTATTTAGTAGATGGTTGATACATAATTTTACAGGTTTACGGTAAAATCTTGATTTGTTTGTCTGCGTGATATGTTATATCCTTCCCATCTACAATAGCCTGCAGTCCCAGACTCATTCACTTACTCTAATGTCTTTAATACTTATCCCAGTATATGTGATCTAATTACAGTCTGGGTTCCCTATATTAACGTCATTTACGGCAGATGCAAATGGGGGAGGGTGGAGGAGCAGGAGCACAAGAGTGGGTAAGGAGGGGTGAGAGTTGAGTTGACTTGCAGAAACTAAATCCAGTACAAAGGCTAATTTGGTAATCTTATAAGGGTGGGCTGAGTTCTTAAGAATAGGCACACAAAATTCACCATTACGGCAGTGATTACAGCCTTAAGTCTCTTTGAGTATGATGTGACATGTTTTGCACTCCTGGATTTGAGGATTTTCTGCCATTCTTTTTTTCAGATCCTCTCAAACTCTGTCAGGATGGATATGGACCACCTGTGAATGGTCATTTCCAGAGGTTTCTCCAAGAGGTTTGATTGGGTTCAAGTCCAGTCTCTGGCTAGGTCATAGAGTTGTCCTCTGTTTTGACTATGTGCTTAGGGTTATTGGCAGGTGAACCTTCGACCTAGCCTGAGGTACTGAGCTCTCTGGACCTGGTATTCACTAAGGTTCTTGCTGTACTGTATTCAGATTCATTCAGCTTTCCTTCCTTCCTTTGTCTCTGCCTCTGAAAAATACTGTCAGAGCATGATGCTAGTAGTACCATCGTGCTTCATCATTGGGATAGTTTTGCCCAGGTGATAAGCAGAGCCTGGTTTCCTTCAGACATAATGCTTGGAATTGCGATTCGTCAGACCTGAGAATCTTTTTTTGGGGAAAATACTTTCTGAATTCAGTTATAGAAATACTATTTTTATAATATAAATATTGAAGTAATATTTCTGAAGTCTTCTGAGTCTTACGTTTTTCTCTCGAGACCCTGGTAACCTCACCTCAATTACATGACATGGCATAAAATATGTGGATATCTTCTTCTAATAAGATGTTGGCTATGTCTGATACACCCATTATTAACAATTGCATAAAATTAGATGAGGATTTGTAGCAGAATAAGCCTACCTTTTTCTTTTCTAACTTTAATGCCCTTGTACTATGTAAGGTCCACACAGGCAAAAAAAATATATATATTAAAAAAGAATTGTTTCCTGAGTCTGATGTGGAAGAACTTGACTGGTCTGGACAATGTCCAGACTTTTGGGGTGAATTGTAAATTGTAACAGCAAGCCAAAACCCACCACCCAATGTCAGTTCTTAACCTCAGTGATGCTCTTCTGTCTGAAAAAGAACAATTCCCTGCCTCCTTGTTGAAGGCCTTCCAACAAGAGTATAAACTGTCAACAGTAAAAGCAAAGAGAGTATAAAATCAATCAACTGGGATCCACATACTCACACAATTGTGGCAGAAGGGGTTAATTACTGGTATTGTTGTGAGATATTTATTGCAACCACCAATTAGTGCCAATTGCAGCCTTTTTAGAGCTGAGTACCTGTCTTACTTAGGCTAGATATTAAACCAACACGTTTTGTTAATGTATTTATTGAGTGTTTGGTTAACTTCCCCTTTGTTGGTGGTGGCATTTTTCTTGCCATGCATTGCCATGCTTTTTGTGTGTGTGTGTGTGTGTGTGTGTGTGTGTGTGTACTGCCAAATTCTCTGAAACGCCTTTGGAGACGGCTTATGGTAGAGAAATGAACATTCAACTCACGGGCAACAGCTCTGGTGGACATTCCTGCAGTCAGCATGCCAATTGCACGCTCCCTCAAAACTTGCGGCATTTGTGGCATTGTGCTGTGTGATAAAACTGCACGTTTTAGAGTGGCCTTTTATTGTGGCCAGCCTAAGGCACACCTGTGCAATAATCATGCTGTCTAATCAGCATCTTGATATGCCACACCTGTGAGGTGGATGGATTATCTCGGCAAAGGAGAAGTGCTCACTAACACAGATTTAGACAGATTTGTGAACAATATTTGAGAGAAATAGGCCTTTTTGTGTACATAGAAAAAGTCTTAGATATTTGAGTTCAGCTCATGACAAATGGGGGCAAAAACAAAAGTGTTGCGTTTATAATTTTGTTCAGTGTATATAGCGTTTTTTTACAATGCAGATTGTGTCAAAGCAGCTTTACAGTATTAAACAGGGAAATAGTGTGTTGAAATAGTGGTCTGTTCTCCTCTGGCCAGACGAAACCAGCAGTTTAATTGTAGGCTGCAACAAAGTCAGATTGTGCAGAGGACTCATCTGGTTGCCATGGTCTTATCCCGATGGCCGTCTAGGTGACGAGGTCTTCGGAGGGGATCTGTCTCTGGGGCTCATCTAGTTGACATGGTCTCAGCTGACTTACAGGGCTGTCGAGGTCGTCTCTAGGTGCTGATCCGGTCTGGATATGGACTGGAACCGAGTGGCTGCAGTGAACATCTGATCTGGATACAGCCTATATATTATATATATTATATTATGGCTATAAATTATACGTTTATATGCTCTACAATAATTCAGCATTCAAAATTCAGCCTTGTATAATATAAATCTTTCCATAGCCATTTTTGTGGGCTTCATCACCACTGCCATAAAATCTTATAATGTCTTCCTCCTTAGGAGACCGGTCTCTCCCTATGGATCTACCCACAAAGGTATCTTTGAAGTACCAGGTGGGGTGCAACAGGACAGCCATGCCCACAGACCTGAATGAGCATAAAGTTTAAGCTGAACTGCGTTTTAATTATGACCAGCCCCTTCCTGGACCTTCCGAAGTCTGCACTGCCCAATTCCCAGCCAGCACACAAACGCCACGCCCCCACTTCTCATTTTAGTTACTGCTCTTTATTTCCATTATTGTGCAATAATGACAAACTGATTATGGCTTAATGGCAGCAAGCTACTTTTAATGAGGACAAGTCTGGGTAGACACCAGTTTTCAGAGCTTTATTGATATTTGCTGTCTTTACCCACACAGAAATGTAATATATGACATTTTTCCCAAGAGTGGTATTACCATGTTAGTATATGAGTATATGGGAATATATTATCACATACAAACATCCTCTGGATATATGAAGATAAATGTTTATAAAATATCTAAATAGCCAAAGTACAATTTATAGATGCACACATATTCCTAAAATCTATGTAATATTTTTTTTAGATGTAGAGATATATGTTAACAAGGTCACACTTTATTTTAAGGTTTAATTCTCACTATTAAAGGGGTCATATGATGCTACTAAAAAGAACATTATTTTGTGTATTTGGTGTAATGAAATGTGTTTATACGGTTTAAAGTTAAAAAAACACATTATTTTCCACATACTGT